>NC_054708.1:40957554-41092554 GCF_016097555.1 Gigantopelta aegis | reverse complement strand
AACCAAAAAGGTGTCAAAGATTTCCGCTCTAATACCACAACAATCCTATGTTTGACGTCAAATACATTTACATCGACCATTTTCGAATTACTTGATTATAACAAATTCAGATATTAATCACTAATACACACACTACAGAAAGAAACCCGACAGCACCCACATTCAGCTAAGCTTCGGCACATTCCGGACAGCAGAATTCTAAGTTCGCCGACCTATATTAAACCGGGAGCCCAGAGAGGTTTAATTAGCATTGCGAGTACAAAAGGTTTGAGGCCTGGAATATGTAGGTGTGGGCTGTGTGACCCCCAAACGGCCATTCTTAAGTATCATCTCTTGTACCAATGCAAGGGGCCACCCCTTAAAATACCCCAATTTTTAACTTTAATTAGCATGGTTGAGTACACGAATCAAACCTACACCAAAATGTTCTCTGTTGATGTACTAATTAAAATCCACCATTCTTAAGTGTCAGCTCCTGTACTTAGTCCACTTAAGAACGCCTCTAATTAGCACTAATTAGAAGTTTAATTAGCATGGTTGAGTACATCAACGAAACTGATGCCAAAATATTCTTTAGGGTACCCTGACTAAGGATCAGTGATTCTTAAATGTCAAAACCTGTACTGAATCCATTTAAGAACGGGTCAAAGGTCACAATCCACCCAATTTCCCGTTAATAAAGCCCCAGTCCCATATAAGCACGGATGGACACGGCAGTCCCGGAAAGTGCCGGATCCCGCCGGATCAAGATCCGGGACGATCCGTGCTCTTTTGGGGGTTTTTGAGCGTCGACGGTCGTCCAACGACCACCACGCCGGTAGCAACACGGCAGCTACACGGACGAACCCGTACAAACACGGCAGCTACACGGACGAACCCGTACAAACACGGCAGCAACACGCAATCAACACGGCGCCCACACGGATGACCAAGGACCGTCATGGACAGTCACGGCAGAGCGACGGACTAACACGGACCAACACGGCAGAGACACGGACAGCCCCGGATAAACACGGACCAACACGGCGTCTACACGGACCATCCCGGACCTACACGGCAGCGACACGGACCAACACGGCAGCGACACGGACCGACACGGACCAACACGGTCCACCCCGGACCGTCAATAACTTGTATGAAAGCAGGCTGATTTTCGGTGATTCCATCATTCTGCAATCGGATCTCGAACGTGTCACTTCGTATTTCAGCATATTATACATTAGCGAAAACGTCAAAATGCCAGCCAAAAAGAAACCTACTGTCAAAGTGGGCCTTCCAGTTCCCAAAAGGTCGTCACGAGCAGCATCCGCTACCGAAGAAGCAACAGAACAACAGCAACAACAAGAAACAAGATCGCGATCAAGATCCAGATCAAGATCGCCATCACCTTCACAAGTACAAGCATCAGCACCACCCACAGCTATTGCCGCTAAGAAAAAGAAGAAGTCCCTGATCCTGTCAGACGAACAGGAGGTGGAGTTGGCCGATTGGCTCAAGGAGAACCCTATGCTGTACACGAAGAGCATGAAGGAATACAAAAACACGTCAAAGAAGATAGACCTCTGGAATTCAAAGGCAGCAGAGCTTGATCTGGAGTCCGGGCCTATGCTGAAGACCTGGTACGAGAGCGTCAGGACGAAGGTCGGGAAGATGTCCGACAAGAAGAGCGGCTCGGCAACAAAAGACATGAGTGACAGGGACACTTGAGCTTTTTGCAATTGAAGCTGGCATCTCATCAGCATCAGCTTGTCCTCGGCCGTCATCTCATCGCACATGTTGCATCGTCGGTAGCACAGACAAGAAGTGAATCGATGTTCAAATTGCTCCTATTTATATGAGCATCCGCCATCGTCCGTGTTATTCCGTGTTCCTCCGTGATAGTCCGTAATAGTCCGTGTTTTCACCGTGTTTACACCGTGAAGGTCCTTGTTGGCACCCTGTCTATCCGTCATCGTCCGTGTTATTCCGTGTTATTCCGTGATAGTCCGTGTATCCGCCGTGTTTCCACTGTGTTTGTCCGTGTTTGCACCGTCTTCGTCCGTAGTAGCTCCGTGTTGATCCGTGATGGTAGCCCTAAAAATCAAACTGTACCGGCGTGTTCCGTGTAACCGCCGTGAAGGGTCCGGGGACAACCATACCTCTGCCGTCATGATCCTTGATGGTCCGGGGTCTGAAATTTGTTCCCGGACTGTCAAGGACGCTCACGGACAATCAAGGCAGAGATACGGCTGTCCCCGGACCCTACACGGCAGCTACACGGACCACCCCGGATGTTGCCATCTCCCCGGATCGTCACGGAAGAACACGACAGTTTTGAACTTCCCAAAACTGCCGTGTTGACCTCCCGGAGCCCCAAGGACATTCCCGGACGTTCCAGGACCAACAGGGATCGCCGCGAAGCTACACGGCGGTTACACGGTTCACACGCCGGATCGTGCCGGATGTGATCCGTGTTGATCCGGCACCTATATGGGACTGGGGCTTTAGCACGATCGAGTATACCAACGAAACTAACGTTATGATTTTCTCTGTTGATGTACTAATTAAGATCTACCACTCTTACGTGTCAACTCCTGTACTTAGTCCACTTAAGAACGCCCCTAATTAGCACTAATTAGACGTTTAATTAGCATGGTTGAGTACATCAACGAAACTGATGCCAAAATATTCTTTAGGGTACCCTGACTAAGGATCAGTGATTCTTAAGTGTCAAAACCTGTACCGAATCCACTTAAGAACGGGTCAAAGGTCAAAATCCACTTTAATTAGCACGATCGAGTACATCAATGAAACTAACGTTAAAATTTTATCTGTTGATGTACCAATTAAGATCCTCCACCATTCTTAAGTACATCAACGAAACTGATGCCAAAATATTCCTTAGGATCAATAATTCTTAAATATCAATCCCTGTATTGAATTCACTTAAAGTCAAAGGTAACAATTTGCCCAATATCAGGTTTATCAGCATTCACGAGTACATCAAAACATTAATATGTTTTCTGTTGGTATGGTAAACAAGATCCGTCATTCTTAATGTCAACTCCTGTAGTTAGTCCACTTTAAATGCAATGAGCGTGAAATGAAAATGTATCATTAATATATTAATAGTCTAAATTAAATGCCATGTATAGAGTCGAGCCAAATGGTTTGAAGAAATACGCACGGATTGTTGGTTGCGGTTATATAATTTTCTACTGTTTCATTTTTAAAGGAATATATTTAGTAATAAAATTTGTTGATTATAATTTTACAAATGTTCAAAACAGTTTAAATGTATACAGTAATCCAGAAGTGTAAGAAAATTTGAAAAATACTCACATCGCAAAATGAGCTTTTTAAAAACTAAACATTTGGAACATCACTGTATTATATAACCGCTATGATATTCCAGGAAAGTGAAAATAGAATGGCAACACCGAAACGAAAGTATTCACAAAAAGACATTTAACAAAAATTGTTTTTGTATTTTGTTTCATCTTTATATTATAAAAGTTACATTTTATTTAGAAGTATTATAGTAAAATCCTGCACATTTTTCGCATTAATTACTTGCTCGCATTAATTTCATGATTTACAGTAACTAAATAGTTTTCTATTTGATTGTAATATTATATGAATATGATAATATGACTATTTCTACCTTTGAACAATGAAAGATTACATTTATTTGATCTTCTCATTGCCTTTAATTCTCAATGTGAGTGTTATAGCAGTGATACTTTTTGCATGAACTGTTGTAATAGTTATACGTACTTGATCCATTGTTTTCACCAGAGTCTGGTGAAATTCTGAGTGTACTATTAGTTGAACAATGAAAAGCCTGGTATACCAAACTTAAGATACAAGCTAGTTCACAGGGTCCATAGGTGATGGTTCTGGTTGATGTAATGACCACTCATATGAATAATAAATTTTGGGGAATTCTGTCCAAGCTGCAATATACAATATACTTTCGATTCTGTGCCAAAACACATGGAATAAAAATGGGATTTCTCCAAAACCACAGCATGAATAAAGAATGTGAGTATATGATTATACTAAATGCAATCGAACTCCACGACTAGGTCAAAACGAAAAGTGTGTCCCTAAATCTAAACTAACTTATTGATGTAATCAAAATTGAACTGAAGGTTCATTTTTCTGATTAGTCACCAGACAGAAAGAAAATTATTGATCAAAACAGAACATTTCATTGCCTGCCTAAACAACTTTCACCTTCCTTAATCTTCATCTTCAAAAAGGACTACCTCATCATCAAATGATACTGTCAAGTCATCCTCTTCGATGCTCTCATCATCAACGATCCTATTTTCATCTGGAATGAGGGTTTCTGGCAGTTGTATCAGTGAGGTCGGCATTAACCCACATTTGTGCAACAAAGGATGCATGTTTGATATACATGGTTAGCTCTGCCTCACATGGTGGAATGGCACTTGCAATTATGGCCTTCAGCTTCTCCAATGGATTCTTTGTCGTTGACTTTGGTCCATAACTCTTTTCAAATATCTTGTATCGAAAGGCATTGAGTGTTGTCTTGCTTGTATCCTTTGTTCCATAGATGCTAGCGGTAAATGTTTGCAGGGTATTTTGTGTGATATGACTGAGTTCTGCATCAATCAAAATATCTTCAAATGATTTTTGTACCTCGGTATTCTTTTCCAGCTTAGCAAATGGTCTCAACTTTCTCTTGCGAACAAATGATCCAGTGTAGTCACTACTGGTGAATGCATGGAATCCTGGTAGTGCTGCACATATCTGAGGGCCAAGTATCTGGTAAATAGCGATTATATTGGTATATCTGTGGTTATTTTTGGCAGCTGTACCAACATCAGTCTACAGTGGCGACTCAAACTTTCTGCAGTCATACAGCATGACGACCGCTATGTCAGTATCTCCTTTTACTCCCATCTTGTGAGTGTCATCAACTGCTTTTGCATGAAGGCATATCTTGGTATCCACCTCCTTGTGGTTATGTCTAAGGTCATCGACCACTTCGCACTTTAGAACTCCATCTACAACTTTGCCAGGAACTGTGGTAGTTGGGTTTTGAATGATCTCGATTTCAAGGCATCACTATTGACCTGTGGTCTCCTTTGTTCAGGTCATGTTATCAAAAACTCCCTGTTATCTGCTCAACATAAGCACAGGGAAGGCTGCCAGTGACAAGATTCGGGAAAGTCTGCTCAGCGTTCCAGAATTCCTACAATCCTGCATTAGTGATCTCAACAGATTTGAAGAGAAGATAAAGTCCTTTACAAATGATTGTGTGAAGAATCAAAGAGCTAAAGACCACAGAATAGCTGAACTTGAGAGTACAAGAGATCTTATGGTTCACCTGGTGTTACTAGCAACCAAACGGAATCTGGACTTGCCATTCATATTTGAATATTCACTCACACCTGTACCATTGTCAATGTGCAGCACAGATGGAACAATGGCAAAAACCGAAAATAGTGCTCCCTTCCATTTATTGGAATCAAAGGTGAAAGACGGAAAAGGCCACTCCGAATTCACACGTGTATGCATTGTAGACGGCCAATTTCTCCTTCATACATTACCTCACTGTCTACCGTCAACTTATGGAGGATTTGCAAGAAGCATTCTAATTCAAACAATGACATTGTCTATCATTCAAGTTCACCTCATCTTTGACAACTACCCACAGCCATCTTTGAAAGATATGGAGTGAGGCAGAAGAGGAGCATATAACAGAGAGTTTTTGATAATTCAAAAACCAACTTTCACAGTTCCTGGCAAGGGAGTGGCAGGTTCAGCTATATACACAGATAATTGGAAGCAGCCAGCTCTTCCTTAATATTCCAGGGGAATGCCATTTAAAAGTTGTAGATGGAGTTCTCAAGTGTGATATGGTCGATGACCTTAGAAATAACCACGGGGAGGCGGACACCAAGATATGCCTTCATGCAAAAGCAGTTGATGACACTCACAAGACTGGGGTAAAAGGAGACATAGTCATCCGTGCGTCAGGTACTGACAAAGCAGTCATCATGTTGTATCACTACAGAAAGTTTGAGTTTGATACTTGGCCCTCAGATATGTGCAGCACTACCAGGATTCTATGCATTCACCGGTAGTGACTACACTGGCTCATTTGTTAGCAAGGGAAAGTTGAGACCATCTGCTAATCTGGAAAATAATACAGAGGTACAAAAAGCATTTGAAGATATGGCGATTGAAGCAGTCATATCATATAAAATACCCTGCAAACATTTACCACTAGCATCTATGAAGCAAAGGATACAAGCAAGACAACACTCTAATACCTTTCGATACAAGATATTTGAAAAGGGTTATGGACCAAAGTCAACGACAAAGAATCCATTGGAGAAGCTGACGGCCATAATTGCAAGAGCCATTCCACCATGTGAGGCAGAGCTAAACATTCATATGAAACATGCATCCTTTGTTGCACAAATGTGGGTGAATGCCGATCTCACTGATATCCAACAACATCCAACTGCATCAAATGGCTGGGATTTTTACAATGGATATTATCAACCAATATTCGATGAAGAAACACAACTTCCAGAAACCCTCATCCAGATGAACATGGGATCGTTGATGATGAGAGCATTGAAGAGGAAGACATGACAGTATCATCTGAAGATGAGGCAGTCCTTTCTAAGGATGAAGATTAAGGAAGGTAAAAGTTGTTTAGGCAGGCAATGAAATGGAACCAGACTGGAACTAAAATTCTGTTTTGATCAATAATTTTCTTTCTGTCTGGTGACTAATAAAATAAATGAACCTTCAGTTGAATTTTGATCACATTAATAACTTAGTTAGATTTAGGGACGCACTTTTTGTTTTGATCTAGTCCTGGAGTTTGATTGCATTTATAGTAATCACATACTCACATTCTTTATTCATGCTGTAGTTTTGGAGAAATCCCATTTTTATTTCATGTGTTATGCGCGGAATCGAAAGTATATCGTGTGGCTTGCAACTTGAACAGAATTCACCAAAATTTATTATTCAAATGAGTGGCCATTACATCGCCCAGAACCATCGTCTATGGACCCTGGGAACTAGCTTGTATCTTAAGATTGGTATACCAGGCTTATCATTGTTAACCAATAGTACATTCAGAATTTCACCAGACACTGGTGAAAACAATGGATCAACGTATGTATAACTATTACAACAGTTACTCTCGTTCATGCAAAAGTATCACTGCTATAACACTCACATTAAGAATTAAAGGCAATGAGAAGATCAAGTAAATGTAATCTTTCATTGTTCAAATGTAGAAATAGTCATATTATCATATTCATATAATATTACAATCAAATAGAAAACTAAGGGGTGGTAGTGTTAAAAATGGGCAGAATTTTGAAAATAGCAATTAGTAAAAAGTTAATAGAATATAAAAAAATAAAAATTGACTGCTCGGCCGAATATTTATATAATTTGGAGCATTTTAGAAGGACAGTCCAAAAATAAATAAGAGAAAGAAGAGAGGATCGGACTATTTAATAATATAAAAAAAAAGAAAAAAAAAAGTAATTTCGACATAAAATTTTGAACGAAGCTCTAAATGTTTAAAGTCCGATATATATGTCCACGTGAGTGGCCTCGTTAAGGCCGTAGGAGGTTGGCCTACGACGAACCGATGAGCGGAGAACCGGCAAAGGCGGGGATGAAGTGCTTCCATCTCTGGTCGACGAGGATGGTTATGACACTCCGGTAGCCGTTGCCGAAAAGGGCCTTGACGATCATGTGGATGGTGTGGCTATCCATCTCTCTACCAGGACCGCTTGTCGGTAGACTCCTTCTCGGCGCGAGTTAGTACCAACCCCGTCTTGCCGGCTGTAGATTTGATGGTGTGTAGCTCGTAAGCGCTTCCATCAGGCAGTTGTTTCAGTTCTGGTTTCACTAGTCCGCCCATCAGTGATGCCAAGTCCGAGGTGTCCCCCTGCACGAACTTCAGGAAGCCGGACCTGATTTTCCCGATCTAAACTTTCCAAACGGCTTCCGAGTCGGGTGGGGACGGTGCTTGTGAAGGTGGAGGCCGGACCTTGTCAGGTTGGTCGCTCGGCTGAGCGACGACCTTCCTCTTTCCAGCGGCGGCTGATCGGGCCGGTGGCTTAACGACTGGCAGTACCGGGGATACCGGCCAGTTCTGTCTGGGCAACGTAGTGGTCGACAATGGAGGACCTTTACGGGGCGTCTCACACACCGCGGTGTTGAGTCTGTCCCTCTCGGTGGTCGACGGTTCCGGCGTAGCAGGTTTCCTCGACTCAGGCTGGGCTGGGGGCGGCGTCGCAGAAGGGACCGCCGCCAGTTTTGCCCCCCCCCCCCCCCGTACCGTTCCTACTTTTCCTCTTCCTCCATCTCCTCTTCTCCTTCTGTACAATCGCGTCGCCGTACACCAGTCACGGAAGCCCGTGACCCGGTGTAAGTGACGCGATATTCAAGTAGCTTCCCATAACTCAGTAAGAGTCCCCCCCCCCCCCCCCCCCCCAGGTGTGTGTGAGGGGGGGGGGGCGCGGGAGTAACTCGAGAGACGTCTGTCCTCATCGCAAGTTACCGGCCTCGGTGGCGTCGTGGCAGGCCATCGGTCTACAGGCTGGTAGGTACTGGGTTCGGATCCCAGTCGAGGCATGGGATTTTTAATCGAGATACCGACTCCAAACCGCAAGGCTCAATGGGTAGGTGTAAACCACTTGCACCGACCAGTGATCCATAACTGGTTCAACAAAGGCCATGGTTTGTGCTATCCTGCCTGTGGGAAGCGCAAATAAAAGATCCCTTGCTGCCTGTCGTAAAAAGAGTAGCCTATGTGGCGACAGCGGGTTTCCTCTAAAAACAGTGTCAGAATGACCATATGTTTGACGTCCAATAGCCGATGATAAGATAAAAAATCAATGTGCTCTAGCGGCGTCGTTAAATAAAACAAACTTTACTTTTTTTTCATCGCAAGTTAGCTTGGAAGTGGTCGTTTTGAGACGGCCTCTGGAAGACGAAATGGCTGAGTGGGCGCGATCATGTGACGCAACGTCACGATATAGGCCGGCGAACTTAGAATTCTGCTGTCCGGAGTTTGCCGAAGCTTAGCTGAATGTGGGTGCTGTCGGGTTTCTTTCTGTAGTGTGTGTATTAGTGATTAATATCTGAATTTGTTTTAATCAAGTAATTCGAAAATGGTCGATGTAAATGTATTTGACGTCAAAAATAGGATTGTTGTGGTATTAGAGCGGAACTCTTTGACAACTTTTTGGTTGTCGGCGGCAAAAAAATACATAGCTTGGTCTCTGACTGTAACGGGAGCATATTTATGTCCAAATGTTCGTCTAGCTCTCTTGCAGTCAAGAGTACTCGGGCTATAACGTTGCCAGCGTTTAAATACATGCTTTGCAAACATTGTTGATAAGTTGTGTCGAGTTTCCGTTTCCGTAGCCTTATGTATTAGACACACACACTGTCATACTATGTGATGTTATTGTTAGCGTTGCGCAGCAACAAAATACATTAAAACAAACGTATACTTCGTGGTCTCGGCCGAGTAGTTCCGAACACTAGCGTGATGATGGTATTGGACACACCGTAATCGGCCGATATGTTCCGAAATTGAGCAAAATGTTGCCTCTCTTACCATTTTGTCATTAAATAATCTCGTTAGTACGAAAACTATTTTAACCATGCATTTCCATGACAGAGTTGTTGATTTAACATTTACCAAAAAATACAGATTTAGGTCTTTTTCAATGTCGTAAAGGAATAGAAGTTGTGCGCATGTGTGTAGCAGACAGCATTCCATCATGGCCGATGAGATTATTCAAAATGTAAGCTGATATTTAACACTAAAATGCAATTGTAATGTTTACAGGTATGTTTGGATTTTTTCTTTAAATGTTTTACATTAAAACGTCGGTGTCTGATACTAAATATTTAAATTGATCAATGTAACCTGCAATATTATGGCATTTACTTCATGTGCGTTGATAAGTTGTTTGAGAACTTTCACTGAAGTTCTGTGACTGTCCTCGACAGTGTGGAGTCTATACGTTTGTGTGTTCACTAATTACTAAATTAAATTTCATCATCACGACTGCTGGTATTAGACCCGAGCATGTATCAGTCAACTGATTCATTCATTTTAACTTTATTTTTGGAGTTCATTTTTTAAAAATATCGAATTAATGTTGAAGCAGTCTTCGCCTAAGGTATCCTGGCGTCATATGTTTTCGATACGATAAGCAAAAAATTAAAATATAATAAAAACAATACTTCGTACATACAATACTACTTTACCTTTCTCAAGTCACATTAGTTTATTGTGAAAAACAGTGATAATTTCCCATGAACACCGAATTTTCCTCCAAAAACACTAGCTGCTAAGTCGTACAGGTGTTTCGCTATATTTTCACAAACGTCATATGTTTTCGATAGTTTCATTGGCTGTCTATTTTTGTCCTTTTTATGGCCGTGAAGGGTCTATACTCCGTGCAATAATTTATATCAAAATCTTCTTTTGAAAATAAAATCATATAATGTTTGTAACTTGTAAAAAATATTGAATAATCTTCAGACCAATAGACAGTGTTCACTTAAAACATATTTACATTATGTTTTCGTCATAGGCTAATGTCTAATCCTCTTGTTATACGTATCAACGACACCTAAATTCAGACTGTCACCTTAAGTACTCTGACAGAGATACAGAACTATATATTTTCAAAAAATCTAATTCCACCAAACCACCTTTATTTGTAGTAAATGTAAATGCACATGCAAACATGCCCCCACCAGAAATTATCGAAAAGATCTTTGCTGTGAATGACATAAGAGGTAACCCATCCAGCCTTCCATAAATTTTATTGTTCAGTGTAATGATCACGTGGTATATCGTCGAACTTTGGCAGGTCAGATGTCAGTGTTGCAGATGATAACTTTGCAGCGATTTGTGACACCTGGATTTTGCTATGTGAGGCATTACATTAGTACCAAAATATTGCATTACGAAAAACTGATAACATGCACACTATTTATGGTATTATAATTAAAACATAAAGTTGGCAGCTTGACTTGAAGCATTTTTAATATTGTGAGGTAAAAGACACTTCGTTGTTTATGTTTAGGCTGATAGTGACGTAATATCTCGCATAATCTCGCGATACATGCAGTTACAAACAAAGTATCGAAAACATATGTCGATCGAAATTGTATGACGGTACGATACAAGTGTGTCCGGTGTATCGGCGCATTCGGTGATTCGGCGCACTTGGTATTTTGCTTTAATACGTATGCATAGAAAGTTGTTATGTTGTCTGATTAAAGTTGAATTCCTTTTTCAATGGTTAATCAAGTATCAACATATTTATTGTTAAGGGTGCAATAAAATAATTAGAATTATTTATAATTTAAATTATATCTAGCCCGAGTACTCTGACTGTAAGAGAGCTAGACGGACTTTTGGACATAAATACGCTATCATTACAGTCAGAGACCAACCTATGTATATTTTTGGCAATTCCTGACTACCAAACGGTAGGCAAAGATTCCCGCTCTAATACCACAACAATCCTATGTTTAACGTCAAATACCTTTATATCAACCATTTTCGAGTTAACTGATACCAAAAAATCCACATATTAATCATAATACACATACTACAGAAAGAAACCCGACAGCACCCACATTCAGCTACGCTTTGTGACACTCCATCGCAACAATTACAGAGCTCGGCGATCTATTTCGAGACGTAGATCACGTGATCGCCACCGGGCGATTCCGCCTTGTGCAGCAGTTACAGGGGCCGTCTCATACCAAGCGACATTACAACATGGAAGAGTTGGCTAATGCCGTTTTGGATGAATTTGGATTTAATTACGTCATTAAACCAAAACAATTACACATTATTGATTCCATTTTGAATTTGAAGGATACATTTGGGGTGTTATTGACAGGATACGGCAAAAGTATGTGCTACGTACTGCCTCCTCTTATGAGACGGCCCCTGTAACTGCTGCACAAGGCGGAATCGCCCAGTCTCGAAATAGATCGCCGAGTTTTGTAATTGTTGCGACAGAGTGTCACGAAGCGTAGCTGAATGTGGGTGCTGTCGGGTTTCTTTCTGTAGTATGTGTATTAGTGATTAATATGTGGATTATTTTGTATCAGTTAACTCGAAAATGATCGATGTAAAGGTATTTGACGTCAAACATAGGATTGTTGTGGTATTAGAGCGGGAATCTTTGCCTACCGTTTGGTAGTCAGGAATTGCCAAAAATATACATAGGTTGGTCTCTGACTGTAATGAGAGCGTATTTATGTCCAAATGTCCGTCTAGCTCTCTTACAGTCGGGCTAAATTATATCATAATTTCAGAATAAATCATTCACATGTTTTTGTGTATATAAACGCAAAGTAGGTCAGCCTTATTGATATTAAGAATGTTAAAACCAGTCTAAAAACACCTTTCCCGCATTTTAAAAATTATAGTAAACAGTATAAATGTAATTATTTTTATTCCATTATTTTTATTTAAACTGAAAAGGAAAACACGGACAAATGCAAACAAAACTAAAGTTTTACACATTAATTGACATCATTCCAGTTCACAATTGTCACATTGTTGTAAAAAAATAAAAGTGAAACAGGGATTTACCTTGTTTTTCTGAAATGAGGGTCCCTTGGACTCACCTCTTTCTTTTCTGGGGGTCCCAACCTGAAAACAAAGGGTCCAAAAACCACACAAATGACAGAGCTGCAGACAACAAATCACGTGTATACTATATATGTTTCATTAAAGTAAATTTAACAAGCTGTGTTGTTGTTTTTCCTTTCGGTGAAATTAATGTCGATATTCATTGTTTATTCTTTCAAAATCAACATTTCACTTTGATCTGTATAATTATTTGAACCATTTCCTGCAAGCTAAATGACACTCACAATACCATGCGTTGTTTATGAATCGTGCTACTTGTTTGTTAATGCAAATCAGAACATTTAACCATGTGTGTTAATGCAAATCAGAACATTTAACCAATTTGTTTTATTCGCCTGGGAATTTCCGATTGTTTTCGGCCTGTTGACGAGAAGTTCCGAATGATCGCAAATCCGCGATCTCTTTCCAGAAATTACCAACTTTACACGATTAAGCGCAGCAAAGGATAAAGACGCAGTGTTCCCAGAGATTAAAAAATTTTGTTTTCGATATGGGGAATCCCCATTTGAATAGGCAGTTTATAGGTAGAAAAGAAATAGTGTGTTACACAGAATGATCGACCTTTGATAGTGGACAGGGTTACTGAAAATGTCAGATATTTTATGCGTCCCACGGGACGCAGTATCTCTATTTTTGCGGGTCCAGTTAAGTTTTAGTGCATCCTATACGCAAGTTTTGTGCGTCCGGTAAATCCCTGGTGAAATAAGGTTCACGTGTGTACACAATCTACCCGAGAAAAATTAAATCCATGTAGGCATCATAGCCATGCGTGACAATGAACATTTATGCATCTGCAGTACTGTGCCACTCAAGAAAACGATTCCGAAACTGATCATGAGATGGGTCATGTGTGATTATTCATTTTCATAGTAATATTTTTAACAAGACAAAATAAAAAAGTACTAAA
Source organism: Gigantopelta aegis (assembly GCF_016097555.1). Lineage (NCBI taxonomy): Eukaryota > Metazoa > Mollusca > Gastropoda > Neomphalida > Peltospiridae > Gigantopelta > Gigantopelta aegis. The sequence goes on along the minus strand of NC_054708.1, from coordinate 41,078,953 downwards.
ATAATTCTGGGACAATAGTGTAGCGTTTATGGGCCAAAAGTGAGGTCATGGGCGGTCTATAAATAGCGGGGTCAACGATCCACATCTACTGCGCCGAATCACCAGACATACAAATCGTTTTGGATACAAGGGGGTGCACCATTTTAAAATGTTTATTTACTACAGACATAAAACAATTTGTAGTGTATTTCAGATTATGCACTGCTTCATTGGTGAGAGACACATTTTATTAAGTATTTCACAGTGTTCACATAGAAAATGGTCCTTGAATGCTTAGGTGCGCCGATACACCGGACAGCATTGTAGTTCATCAAGCACTCCGGCACAATAATTATTATTGTGATGTTTATTGCTGTGCCGTAACGTTTATCCATTGGATAGAATTTTCCATTTGCCATCACGATTTAATAAAATCGGGCATATTTTCTTTATTTAAGAACCTCAACACATACAACAACATATTTTAATAAATTTTAGACTAAAATTTTAATTACAATACCTTTGGTAACCTTTCCAGGATTATTGTCCGAACCAAACTGTTAACAACCGCAAAAAATGACTCTCCTACCTTTAATTGCCGTTAGATTTCCTCCAAAGTTTGTCCAGACACAAATCACAAAAAAAACACTACAAATATACAGATTCCACACATGAGACTGCAACGATGTCACTGATATTGTCTTGGCTGAGATTGCGTAGGGAAAAATACATGCAGTTTTCTGCCGTCTGCCATGTTGCTTGTTTATGGAATACTCTTCAAGAGGGATGAAAGCCTCCAAAGTATGTGACACAATTAATATGAAATCGATGATCTCTAGTGGTATCATTAAAATAATAATAATAATAATAAAAAATAATAATAAATAATATGACGTCATCACGTTTGCTTTTATATCATAACATGTTATGACGTTGTTAGATTAAGTCCTATCCTTTCACCCCTCTTGAAGAATATTCCATAAAAAGTCAAAATGGCAGCTGATACAAAATTACATGCTTTTTTCCCTATGCGCTCTCAGCGAAGTCAATATAGGTGACATGGTTATCATCTGGTATGTGGAATCTGTGTCATTGTAATGGTTTTTTCAAGATTTGTGTCTGGACAAACTTTGGAAGAAATCTAACGGCAATTAAAGATAGGAGAGTAATTTTTCGTAGTTGTTAACAATTTGGTTCGGACAATAGATGTTTGAAGATGACACATTTTCACATTTAAAAGTTATTTTTATCCTGGCACATCGAAAATGTGGAATGAAAATATGGAGGAACGACAATTATTCGTATCAAACATTTTACGTACAGCCAATAAAAAGAAATATTTCGGAACTGAATGGAACTGATTATTCATTTTGTTATTTTTGTTTCTATATATGTGCTTTGTGTGGGTTGCATTATATGCATTATTAATATTTATACCATTAAAGGTTGTTTTTTTGGGGGGGTCATTACTTATTTTAAGGCTTTCATTTATTTACTTTTTTAAATTTATTATTTCCTTTAGACTTTTTTTTAATATTATTATTATAGGTCATAGGTTACATGTGTTTCAAAGGTTTTTCTCTCTTTTTTTTCTCTTTTTTTTATTATTATTGCAGGTCATTAGTTATTTTAAGGGTTTTATTTATTTATTTATTTATTATTAATTTTTGCTCTTTTTTGTTTTAATTTTTGTAGTTATAATTACTTGTTATTAGAACTTATTTTAAGGTTTTTATTTAATTTTAAAAAAATATTATTATAAATATTTTTTAATAAACCTGCACAACCCCCAACCCCACAACCTAAAAAATCTTTGATTATAATAGTTTCATTAGTCTTTCATAATATTTCTATTAATCCTTTATAGCAAGTTCTGGGAAAAGGTGTGTGTGTGTGTGTGTGTGTGTGTGTGTGTGTGTGTGTGTGTGTGTGTGTGTGTGTGTGTGTGTGTGTGTGTGTGTGTGTGTGTGTGTGTGTGTGAAGGAAACATTTATAAATGAAAAAAGCACATTTTTATTTAGTTAATAATTAAATTAATTAATTTATTATTATTATTATTATTATTAAAACAATAATTTATTTATTGTTATTTTATTATTTATAAATTAAGTATTAATGCATTTTATGATATTATTTAGTTTTTATTATTAATATTATTAATTGATTTTTAAAAAATATTAATTAATTAGTTTACTTATTATTTATTTTATATTATTATTATTGTTATTAAATGTGATATTCCATTAAATGTCGTATATTGTGGAAGAAAATAGTGAACCTGAGACGAATAATTGTAAAAATAATCCTATTCCGCCAACAGTTTTCAATCACATTTTTAATGTTTTTAATATTTGAGATTTTATTCGTAACTGAAAATTAGATCAATGCAGGATTACTATTTGGACAAACTGTCTACTTATACGTAAAACGTAACTCGTTAAGTTTTCTTTATACAGTAAGTGTTTATATTTATTGGTACATCTCATATTTCGCCACAAAATAATTAATTCCATGATTGTATCGATTCCACCTGAAATCTGGGCGGAAAACGCACGCTTGTTTCGGCCATTAAAGTTGTAAACATTGGAGGTCCAATAAATGTCAAAATGTTAAAAAACAGACCGTAGATCTTTACCTTGGTGAACTAGGAGGAACGTAACTAACAAATAAAACACAGAATGCCGAATAACACCAAGTACATAATTTTGTTTTACACAACATTGTTTACGCTTCGCACCTCTACTTTCTTTCTTTCTCCAATCTGGCCACCCACCCCCATTTCTGGACCCTACATGAGATTGCTTGGATGACAAGAAAGCAGAACTTTTTAAAACTGATTTGACTAGCTATCCCAACATTACCGGGTCCTTACCAAGATTGCTCGATCTGTGATGTATCAATTTTTAACATAACTAAATAACTGGTAATTTAATCCAGCATATTATTTAGCTAGTAATATTGGGTAATACAGCTTTAACAATAAAATAAATTATCAACTTACTCCAAGGCTGATAATCAAATCTGAAAAAAAATGTTTCTGAATCTAGTATAAACTTAAAATGCTCTTCATGAGAGCAAACTAAGTGATTATATTAAAAAAAAAAATTGATCTGGAGATCAAAAGATATGTTTAAAAAGCTTATTGTTATGTATAATTAAGAACAGAAGGCACAATAGTGACAACAAATTTAATTATGTCTTTGGTAAATTTGTTAGTTAAATTTACTTTAAATTTTGCATAAAACTGCAAATTTGTCTAAAATATAACTTAGCATCCTATAAATATGTCAAAATGACAGTAAAAATCAAGTTCTTTACTAATTTGAATTTTCAGAATTTCATACCTCATACATGTTTCAAGCACAAGGCTACTTAACACATTGGTACCAGATGAAATAAAATTGCATAAATATTTTGCCCAAGATGAAACTACAGTCGAACTTCGTTAACTAGAAGTTAAAGGGGATGACGAAATATTTCGAGTTTCAGGGAGTTCGAGTTTTCGAAATTCGTACAGCAGACCCCAAAGTGAAACTGCATTGTAATATTATAATTATAAAATTATGTTGCAGCAGTGTAGAGAGGGGGATGTCGTCATCGGGGTCAACATCATCGTCGTCATCGTGTGTCAACTCTGTGTTTTAACGTCAAACACAGCATGGCGGAAACAGTTCTTTATCTTAGTTGACGTCACATTGCACCAAGCTTGCTGCATGAGATTTCATGCATCTAAAACATTTAGTTTTAACTCGGTTTCCGCATCAACAGCCGATATATAACGGAGAATAACCCTCTTTCTCTAAAAGACTTTTAAATTCTGGATTATTCCCTGGTCCATAGGTTGTGTTTTTGATGTGGTGTTCGGTGGCAAAAAGACAAGTTCAACTGATTTTAGACCCGCTATTTTGGGATGGGCAGGGCAGTTATCCACTACAAGGGCAATTTCTCTCTTTTTGCGGGACATTTCTTTGTCTATTTTTTTTACCCAGTTAGTGAAAATATCTGAAGTCATCCAGGCCTTTTTGTTAGCTAGGTATTCAGTTGGTAGTGTTTTGATATTTTTAAAACAACGTGGTTTTACTGACTTCCCTATGATAAGCAATGGCAGTTTGTCGTTGTCTGACATGTTGGCAGTAACTAGGGCAGTAAGCCGATCTTTACTCTGTTTCCCCCCGTGACAATCTACATCTTTAAATTCAAGGGTTTTGTCTGGCAGAAGGCGAAAAAATACATTTCTGGGCCCTTTGCCAGATTGCTTGGATGACAAGAAAGCGTGGCTATTCCCCCGTTGCTGGGTCCTTCCCCAGATTGCTCGATCTCTGATGTATCAGTTTCTAACATAACTAAATGACTAGTAATGAATCATTTTGAATTCACACTTAAATAGTAAATAACAAATTTGACATGATTCACTCGTTTAAGAGAAAAAACAAACAGCGTTAATTGTTATTACAACAGTTCTTTGAAGATTACAAGACTATCCGTACTTTGTGTAATGAGGCCCGTTGCCGTGTACAAACACCGACAACCAAATGCAGGCATGTAGGATCATTTCGTTCCGCATAGTCGACGATCTATTATTCTGTAATTACCGCGTGTATCATCGATAGCCGAGACCAGTCGGGGCATTCACACTTGGCTTGGGTGACAATTCATTGTTCTTTAAAGTATTACCGGTACAGTTAAAAGACTCCGTCACTCCACAAACTTCGATTTTTGGAAGTGCAATATCCCTTAAATTTTTATGGTGGGACCAACAAATTACTTTGAGAGATAGAGTTTTTCGAATGTTAGAAGTTTGAGTGTTCGAAGTCTGTTATTACTAGTTTGTATAGCAGTTCGGCCGGGACTGCCATTTCACTTCGAGAGATCGACGTTTTTGAAAGATCGAAGTTTGAGTTATCGAAGGTCGACTGTATTTTTTTTTACAACCAACACACTCACATTTTTCACCAATCACAGGACTTGTGGTGTTCACTTCTCTATCAAAAGTTTGGTGCACCTCCAACTTTGACCCAGCCGGAAGTTATTTGATTTAGTACTAAGTGTACTCTTGTTACCAACAATTTACTTCATAAACATATAAAACCAACTGATAAAATGATTTGTTTAGTTAATTTGTCAACTTGGGTTGACATATGATTGCCGTTTTGACGTGTTTATTTGCAGTTGCTGTCTGGGAATGCAATATACAATATTTTACATTTTTATAACAAATATGTTTTTCATATGTTTTATTTACAGCACAAATGAGTAATGGATGACACGGGCTGAAACTTGTTAATAAGAGTAATATTGTAGCTAAAATGGAAGAACCATTGATTGAAAAGACACCTCCTGTTAAAAACTCAACAAAACGGCTGAAGAAAAAGAGTGGTCTAGCAAAATTGGTAGAGAAAAGAAAAATAGCATTATTATCAGATGCTGAAAGTGAGTTTGGCTCAGGTGCATCGATACAGCGACCCAATAGTCATGCTACAACAAAACAGTTAGAAAAGGTGGAAACAGTATCAAAATCTGAGACAAATGGTGAAAATGTGGAGTTTATTCTGTGCTCAACAAAAGATCCTAGTACTATCATTGTTCACAGAGATAAGCCAAGGCCCAAACCTAGAAAACGAGCTAAGAGCAGTGAACAATGCAAATCAGATGTGGATATGGATGTGGATGAAGGCTTTGATCATGATAAGAAAGTAACTGAGGACAATTTGAAAGGTTCCCAAACTGACTCGACTCTACATAGATTAAGAAATCTGAGGATGGCCACAGAAAGGTCTGAATCTGTTGAATCTCTGAAAAGTAGTCCTTTTATACCAAAACCTCCTTTAACACCTCGATCCTCCAGAGGCTCATCAAAGGGAGAGAAAAGAATCCGTGATCCGTCATCATCTGGAGAGGAGGCAGATTCACATCTTAAAAAGAGCTTATTCTCTACCAGTCCCAAGAAAGAGACAAACCTTGTGCATAATTCGGGTTTTATTTTGTCATCTACATCAGAGAAATCTCAAGAAAACAGCAAAAAGTTCTTCACTTCGCAGAAAGAGTCAACAAAAAAGAGTTGTACCGCTGAAAATACTTTAGATAGCTTTGGAACAAATAACTCGGCATTTACTGGAACTCTTGGATCAATATCTGATCTCCGGGTCATTGCTGGGGAATATAAAAGTATTCTGGAAAGTGACTTGTCTCAAAGCAGTATTTTAAAGGAAGATGATGCCTCACACAAACCTGTGAAATTTTTGCCTCCAGTAACACCTAACACCAGACCACCGCCTCTACCAAATAGCTTTTCTTCCAAAGTTTTAAGAACAGCTTACAAAAGTGACCCCATGTATAGTGCTAAAACTGTTCCTAATGCTTCGGAATGTGGCACTCACAGTACCATCGACAACTTGTCACAGAGATCTTTTGCTTCCACTAGTGTTCTTCAAGTTATTACTATTAAGGAAGCAAGGATGAGGTCAGTTGGATTCTATTTTTGTGTGTAGAATTTACCGTAAATCCTTGAATAGAAGGCTTCTATTTAGTCCAGGATTCACCAATTGTTTCTATTAATGAGGACTCCCATACAGAAACACATTTTTATTAACAGTTCAATGTACAATGTACAGTACATGCTTTTTTCATGTGTTATGTACTTATTTTATAAACTTTGCTCATGCTCAATATTATAAAATAAATTTTTTGTACACTTTATTTGCTTGTACAGTGTTCATTAGTAATGGAAAATGGTGTTTTCAGTAGCTAAATTTTCTTGCTAACAGTTATACATCTCACTGTGTCCAGTAGATATAGCTGCCTAATTTTCTTGAACAGCTTCTGACTTTAATTGTAATGCATGCACACCTTGTCTATAAGAGTTTTATTTGCTGTTTTTAGCTAGTTATAATGTAATATATTTGTAAAAAAATTTATGTTGTTATTATTAGGAGTTATCTTAATGGTAACATGAGCTCAGCATCATTGCTTGGATCAGATGAACTTGATCGATACTTTCCTGACAGACGACTTCATGTATTTGTTGGGTCATGGAACATGAATGAAATTAAGGTAATGTGGTAGTATTTGGTCACATTTGTTTCTAAAATATAGTGTTTACCAACTTTTATTATTATTATTTATTTTTTTCCATTGCTTTTGTCTGAATCAAACGAAACTGCTCAAATCTGCATAACAACATTTATTCATATTAGCATTACTACCAAACAGCTATGTAGGATTGCAAATGAATCACTACGCATTTTTACATGGATTACAACTAATTTTGAGGGTAAAATGATGGAAATACGCAGTAAAAAGATTTCAGGTTAGCACATTTTGCCTGAATATCTGTAGGTTTTGCCCCAGCACTGTCTCCCTGTCTAATAAACTTATGCCTTTACAGGGCTCGAAATGCAGTGTTAGTACATGCACCGGTGCATGCTGATTTTTGCGTGTGCATGTAACTTTTAAAACTGGGTGCACGCAGTGCATGCTAATATTTTTCAAGTACTGTGTATTGCATATACTAGTATCCTGTTGTCTACCAGATTCAGACTCAAGTTGTTGAGTATTGCGTATGCATTTCGTAATCTGTTCGCCACATGAAAACAATAACTTTTATCTTATGGGCGCATCCAATTTGTATCCCATAATCCTACTTACAACAATGGCGCCCTTTCGGTCATTTCCGTGAAATATATTTGCGAAAGTTACCGGCAATATCTCGGTTATATCCGTGAACGGTATTAGGGAAGGTGGTCGAGACCGACTTTGGGGTATCCATAACATAACACAGTTGTTGTCGTCACTGACAAATTGAACTCCGCCAGATCTGTGATCAATACAAAGTACCGTAACTGCCTTGAACATTTTTGACCTCAGATATGGGCACTTGATCAGATGATTGCGAACGTGCAGGTGCGTTACTCGCGTAGTTGACTCGAAGTCAACCAGTGATTATTTCAATCGCTACTTCTCGTCGAATTCCGTAGGCTAATTTATATTATACCAACAGATCTTATCGAATTGAAAAAGTTGATAACTTGCTTAATACAAAACACAAATATTCGTACGTTTTTGTAATGGGCCTTATTTTTGGTGCATGCAGAATTTTAATGGTGCATGTAACTTTTTTTTCATTTCTAGCCCTGCTTTAATCTCGGTGTACTACATTTTTGATTACTTCGATGTAGCTACGGCTGTCCTAGCATTTTGTCTTAACCCCTGTACTAAAAATGATATTAATCTATAAAATTTGATGGCAATTTCTTAAACCTTTTTGTTTACACAGTAATTTTTAGTAAAAAATGCTTTTTGAGTTGGTATGGGTTTAAAACTTGGTGGGGTTTTTAATATAAGTTTTAACATTATTCATTATAGAGTTATATGCCAATTCATTGGTTCCCTTTTCATGCAAACTGACTATACACAAGATTTCATTCTTTCACTTCTTCATATACTGTAGATCCAGAAATTAATGCGATCATAATATTAATGCGAAAAATGCGACCTCGTGTTATTCGCATTCATAATATGACGCATTTATTTCTGTTTTGTCTATGTGTCCCACGTTATTAAAACAAAACAAAGATTAAAATTCTAACATATAACACAACTGGAAAACAATTCATTGTAGGCAAGTCTGACTAATTGTGTACTAGTCCAGCAAGCTATGTGTCACACTCTTTTAAAACAAAGATTAAAATTCTAATACATTTATAACACAGCTGGAGCACAATTCATTGTAGATGAGACATACTAATTGTACAATAATCTATCAAGATGCCAGCCACGCGTGATTGCAGGGTCTTTGGTCATCCTATCAAAAGCTGACACGATACATCGCATGTAAATGGTTTTAGCACGCTAATCCTGAGGTCGACCGTTTCTTTGATATCACTGTTCAAGTTCACTGCAACTTAGTTGGGTGAATTGTCCTTTTGTTATGACTTTGAAATATGTCTACATTCTTAGGAAGATACAATTGTAATGGTACATAATATATATGCTAATGTTTAACCAGATTAATGTAACCATACCCGTTACGTAATTGAACGCTGCAAAATATGCTTGGAGTTGACCTCACCAAAAACACTTAAGGACTAAACAGGTTAACTGATGTGTACACAGATATGTTAGTAAGTTGATCTCATTGAAGACAACTGTAACTTGGATTGAACCAAAAAGTACACAGACGTGTGTTGCTAGGAAAGTAATATTTCACAGGGAGGCCACTCGCATTAATTTCATGTCGCATTTTAGTCTGCCCACCGTCACTCACATTAATTTAGGGACGCGTTAATTTCAAGATCTACAGAATGCAGAATTCCTTTCCAGTTTCGTGTATTTTCAATATTTTGTTAAGATTCAAGAATGTATACAAGCTATTTTTAAGGTTAAATGATAAAAAAATGTAAAATAAAATAAAGTATATTATAAAAAATTTACATATTCACATTTTCACAAAATAACTAGTGAAACCTGTCAAGACTGAACCCTCTGTAAACCGGAATTCTCTCAAAACCGGAAGTTTCACAGAGTCCCTTTTTAAAAACTACAGAATTTAACCTCTGTAAACCAGACCCCTCTTAAAACCGGACATTTGTCTTGGTCCCAAGGGTGTCCGGTTTAGAGGGGTTTCACTGTATGTTCTATTTGTTTACCTCTTCTGCTGAAATATTGTAAACTATTTAATTGTTCTATTATCTATACTGATGTTCTTGTATTAACACTACATGTCATATGCCGCCACCAACAGGATTTTGGAATTTTTTTATGGAACAAATGTACCAATTTAGTGTGTACCTTATATTGCCATGCATTAGCTTACATACCCATTAAATCTTTTCTATATAAATACAGTCCTGAATACAAATATTAAATACACTTTTCCGTATTCAACTCAACTGCCAGAACTATGCAGTATTCAACGCTACTATTTATAGCAAATGGTTACCAGAAATGCCCTTATAGCGATATGTAAACAAAGTTGGTGTTTGGTTTGAATTGCCTATTAAAGCAGTTAACTGTTATGCATGTTTAAAATGCTATATGATGGAACATTTGAACTGAAAACAAACAAAAATGGTGACAAATATTTACAATTTAATGAATGCGATACCAAAACTAGAGACTGGAACACTATACTCACCAATGAGCTTTTAATCCATGATTAAGGTCGACGACAGTCACTTTTTGGACCCTTGTTTTGACTTCGTACACAATAAATAATTTATCCACGGTAATTTTGTGATACGATATATTTGGCAAAAGGTACTTTTTATTTTTTTCATCTTTTAAAACATAAAATTAATATTTTGTCCAGAATTATCAAAAATAAAAAAATACAGACCTGTAAACAGCGTTGTCTGCTTGTTATAGGAATTTGACAGGGGTCAAGGTTAGTAGACTAGTTTTTATTTTAATGTGGCGAAGCATTGTAATAATTAATATAAATAATTTTTAATTTAAATGACGTCAGTATTCCAATGATGTCACTTTGCATTGCCTTACAATAACCATAAATTGAGTACATGACGTTTCCTTTTTTAAGAATATTGGAAAAATTCCAATGCAAAATTGTGTTGATTTTTTTTTTTTTAACGTTACTAATGCACCTGAATGTATTTGAACAAAATCTTGTGATTAAAAAAATTGTATCTTTTACGAAATATGGATTTCAAGTGAACATTTTTACAGTAAGATATGTTATATTTATTGTGTACGAAGCCAAAACAAGGATGCGAAAAGTGACTGTCGTTGACTTCAGCAACAATGATGTCGGATGCACCGTCTTCTCAGGTAGAAAACTTAGATGAACTAACAACTGGATTATTCAGTGGAGCGATGATTTATGGAGGCACATTTAATATAAACTTCAACTTTTCAGCAATGAGTAATGTTATGAACATCAATAAAAAAACAAAACACCGATGATGACACAGACATTGAGTGAACAATTCTTGACAATTTTCTTCGTTGATAAAACTGGCATGCTGAAGGTTTTGTGACATATTACGAGCAAATTAAATATGATATAGGTATGACATAGTTCGTGAATTTTAGCTATTTAGCTATAAGTCTTTAAAAGGCATTTCAAACAATATCATTAAAATTATGGGTAACGTTTCACTCATTCTTTCTTATTTCTGTTTATTGTTTAAATAGAACTATATCCCTATGTGTAATAATTGGTGGTTCATTGGTCCGCGTAGTAAGACAGCTGACCTAGTTGTGTAAATCGAGAAATCCCCATCATTAGCTAGCAGTGTTACAATTTTAAAACTATTATTTGGAAACAAAATTCCAATTTAGGGTATGTAATAAATACAAAACTACATATACATGTATGTGGTTTTCTGATTTCTGTATTCCACTCATGTATTTCCTGCTGGAAACCCCTCTGCCTGCGGCATCGGGGTTTCCTGCAGAAATACACGAGTGGAATACAGAAATCAGAAAACCACATAATTATATGTAGTTTTGTCTTTGTATTAGCTGGACCGGCCTCGGTGGTGTCGTGGTTAGGCCATTGGTCTACAGACTGGTAGGTACTGGGTTAGGATCCTAGTCGAGGCATGGGATTTTTAATCCAGATACTGACTCCAAGCACTGAGTGAGTGTTCCGCAAGGCTCAATGGGTAGGTGTAAACCACTTGCACCGACCAGTGATCCATAACTGGTTCAACATGGTTTGTGCTATTCTGCCTGTGGGAAGCGCAAATAAAAGATCCCTTGCTGCTAATCGGAAAGAGTAGCCCATGTAGTGGCGACAGCGGGTTTCCTCTCAAAATCTGTGTGGTCCTTAACCATATGTCTGACGCCATATAACCGTAAATAAAATGTGTTGAGTGCGTCATTAAATAAAACATTTCCTGCTTTCTTTCTTTGTATTAGCTGACTCGGTGGATAGGCTGACCCCTTAGTTTGCCCCTCAATATGAGGTACAAAAAGGTTGGTATGATGTATAAGCCGACTTAACATTTATATAGCTGAACCAGACAAAAATACAGATATATCTGATTGAGACAATGTCTGCCTTGTGCAACACTGTTTCCAACAGTCAATCGCAGGTATTTGTTTTGGCGAACCGATCAAATACTATTTTAATAAAGATTTCAAGTATACTAAAAGAAATAATCCCCTAATATGGGATAACATTGTTGAAATGTTTTTTTTATTAATATTTTTCTCGAATGAATCTCTAGATTATAAAATTATATGTAATTTTGTTTCATGAAGGCAGTGTAAATATTTTTTAGCACCCAAGTTAGATAATTGTCATGGTGTTCCGTAGAAAGCAAAAAAGCATCAGTTATAACCAGTTAAATCTACAAATAAGGATAAAATATTAGTTGTCACAAAATACTCTAATGATCATTCTGATCACGTGTCAGATTTGGCGCCAAAATAGGTCCTACTAGTTTTAGTGGCTTTCGCCGGAGATTGCCAATTGATAAAAATAAACTAAATTTGTTTTCATTTCTCCAATAAAATGTAACTTTTTTTTTTATCAAACAAACAAATGGACACTGGAATGTGACTTAATTATTAATAGAGGTTGTTGATAATAAAGATGCAATAACGCAATGGTAAGAAGATTTTGGAGCCTGGAATGGCCAACAAGTTTTCATTAGTACAGTGAAACTCTGATATTAAGACCACCCATGGGACATAATAAATATGGTCTTATTAGCGGGTGGTCTTATTAATGGGTTACTATCATTTTCAGCTGATTCCAAATTACATACAATTATAACATAACAAATAGATTATAGATACAGCGAATCCTCTCAACTTATACACAGTTATAACATAACAAATAGATTGTAGATACAGCGAATCCTCTCAAATTATACACAGTTATAACATAACAAATAGATTGTAGATACAGCGAATCCTCTCAACGTATACACAGTTATAACATAACAAATAGATTGTAGATACAGCGAATCCTCTCAACGTATACACAGTTATAACGTAACAAATAGATTGTAGATACAGCGAATCCTCTCAACTTATACACAGTTATAACATAACAAATAGATTGTAGATACAGGGAATCCTCTCAACTTATACACAGTTATAACATAACAAATAGATTGTAGATACAGGGAATCCTCTCAGTTATAACATAACAAATAGATTGTAGATACAGCAAATCCTCTCAAATTATACACAGTTATAACATAACAAATAACAGCAAATCCTCTCAAATTATATACAGTTATAACAAATAGATTGTAGATACAGCGAATCCTCTCAAATTATACACAGTTATAACATAACAAATAGATTGTAGATACAGCGAATCCTCTCAAATTATACACAGTTATAACATAACAAATAACAGCGAATCCTCTCAAATTATATACAGTTATAACAAATAGATTGTAGATACAGCGAATCCTCTCAAATTATACACAGTTAGAACGTAACAAATAGATTGTAACAACAGCGAATCCTCTCAAATTATACACAGTTATAACATAACAAATAGATAGTACATACAGCGAATCCTCACAAATTATACACAGTTATAACATAACAAATAGATTGTAGATACAGCGAATCCTCTCAAATTATACACAGTTATAACGTAACAAATAGATTGTACATACAGCGAATCCTCTCAAATTATACACAGTTATAACGTAACAAATAGATTGTAGATACAGCGAATCCTCTCAAATTATACACAGTTATAACGTAACAAATAGAATGTAGATACAGCGAATCCTCTCAAATTATACACAGTTATAACGTAACAAATAGATTGTAGATACAGCGAATCCTCTCAAAACGGAATTCTTTCAAAACGGGACGTTTTCCATGGTCCCCTTTTAAACATCAGTACAAAAGAGAACCTCTCTAAACTGGATACCCCTTAAAACCAGACATTTTACTTGGTTCTGAGCATCTCTGGTTCAGGGGGTTGCACAGGTACACATTTATTTGAATTATTTAGACAGTGAGCACTAATATAGAATTAGGAACTAATGTCAGTATTAATTTATAAATACTGAACATTAGTTGAATAGGAAACTATCACAGATTTTCTTACAGGTGGCGTTTGTGCACTATACACTACAGTGTTTATAATAACGACGCAACCCCTATGGGGGACATAATTTCTGGGCCTTCGCCCATTATATGCAAAAAGTGACTATTGTTGATTGTTTGGCAGAGCATTTGACATTTCAAATAACAATATTGCGTATAAAATTATATCGAAATAGTGATAGTACAACTACGACATTCATGTTTGGTTTTCAGCGCTTTGACAAAACACACTAAAAATACACAAACTCACTTTGTTAATGTCGCCTTTCTAAATAACACTTGTTTTGTTGCCCATTGGATTAGTCGGTTACCTTGATGGAGTGATATTTCAATTAACAATTAGGTTTGCCCAGTTTCATTGGGATGATAGTGAATGTGTATCTTCGACTAAGCTATACTACTATACACATGTGGAGGCAACTTGAGAGTAATCAGCGTTCTGGACCGGGCATTAAAAGTAATTGCAATGATGCTCTTCTTCAAAAGCTACATAATTTGTGTAGTCATTGTTTTTCTTTTCTAACATGACCAATGAAGTAATAAAGTGTTTGTTTATAAATGTGTTTAATTAGCATGTCACTGTAATCAGAATGTGTGTAGGCTTGTGAGTCACTTGACTAACTGCAGTATGAAAACAACCAATCAGTGCATTACATCGCTCCTTAATATTAACTAGGTGACAATGTTTTCCGGAAACTGAAAGTAGTGGTATTCTTCTGTGACCACAGATTAAACTAGCATGATTACTCTTTGTACTACCTGTCATTTGTTCCTAATCAGTGAGAACAAAGAAACCATTAGACGCGTGACATTTCAACACTTGTGTAAATGAAAAAAACTGAAAATTTGCTATACAGCTGTGTCCGGTGGATCGGCGCGTCCGGTGATTCGGTACACTTGATATTTTGCTGAAGTATGCTTAGGAAGTTGTCATGTTGTCGGTGTTTTTTTAACGAATTAAAGTTCAATTTCTTTTTCAATGGTTAATCAAGTATCAACATATTTATTGTTAAGGGTGCAATTTTTTTTTTTTTTAGAATTATCAATAATTACATATATCATAATTTCAAAATATATCGTTCACCTGTTTTCATGTATATAAACGCGAAGTAGGTCAGCCTTATTGATATTAAGAATGTTAAAACCAGTCTGAAAACACCTTTCCCGCATTTTTTTAATTATAGCAAACAGTATAAATGTAATTATTTTGTTCGGTTATTTTTATTTAAACTGAAAAGGAAAACACAGACAAATGCAAAAAAAACAAAAAATTTACACCTTAATTGACAGTCATTCCAGTTCACAATTGTCACCTTGTTGTAAAAAATAAAAGCGAAATAAGATCCACGTGTGTGCACAATCTACCCGAGAAAAATAAAATCCATGTAGGCATCTTAGCCATGCATGACAATGAACATGTAGGCATCTGCAGTACTGTGCCACTCAAAAAAACGTTTCTGAAACTGATCATGAGATGGGTCATGTGTGATCGTTAATTTTCATAGTAATATTTTTAACAAGACAAAATAAAAAAGTACTAAAATAATTTTGGGACAATAGTGTAGCGTTTATGGGCTAAAAATGAGGTCATAGGCAGTCTATAAATAGCGGGGTCAATGATCCACATCTATTGCACCGAATCACCGGACATGCAAATCGTTTTGGATACATGGGGGTGCCTATATTTATGCACCATTTTAAAATGTTTATTTACTACAGACATAAAACAATTTGTAGTGTATTTCAGATTATGCACTGCTTCATTGGTGAGAGAGACATTTTATTAAGTTCATGTATTTCACAGTGTTCACATAGAAAATGGTCCTTGAATGCTTAGGTGCGCCGATACACCGGACAGCACTGTAATAATAATATTATGGTCGCTTTGACGGGGTGGAAATGCACGAAAAATAAGCAATGGAACTGACTTTACTGGTCTTAATCCGCAATAGCGGGATGGAAATATTCCGGTCTTTAAAAAAGGGGTCTTAATAAACAAGTGGTCTTAATACCGGGGTGGTCATTAGGTGGGGTTTTACTGTATCACATTTCCGTAAACACCGAAATTTAATTTATTTTCTTAGACAGTTTTTGTTGACTTCTGTATTGGCCGTCCCCTGTTCTCATGGTGGTATTTAGAGACTCGATAAGTTAGCTAATACACTGTGGTATATACCAGAGCTCTGCATAACTTATTTTCATTGCAGAATGCTCCTCCTCCAGAGAGCTTGAATGATTTCCTGCTACCAGAATCAAATGACTATGTGCAGGACATCTACTGCATTGCCACACAGGAGAATGGAATGTCAAAGTATGTTTTAATCATTTTCCATGTTACAAAAACAAGGCATTCATCCATCCATCTGTGATATTTAAGGCCTGTTCCCTTTCATTAGCTACTAAAGTTATCTAACTGGCACTCAGATTTGTTTTTGATGTCAGTAAATTGCATATATGCATTGGAAAGATTGTCACCCTCTCTTAGTTTAAAGGCAAATTAACAGATCCCTCCACCCACCCCCATTGCTGACAAAGGAAGCTGCGGTGATCAGAATAAGCATTGCCACCACCCATAGTTTAAAGGCAAATAAAGAACTACACTACCATCTCACCCACCACCACCCCCAGCAATTTGCTGGCATCTTTTGAGACCAGTGCAGCATGTAACTGGTAACTAAACTAACTTAAAATCAGAATTTCGTTTTCTTGGAATAAGTGTTTGTTTTTTCTCTTGCATTATAACTAATTCTTTAGTCCCACTACCTGCATGACGGCACATAAGTCTGTGTAGCAAACATTAAAACAACCACTTCTGTCTCTTATGTTTACAGAAACACTTCCTGTTATAGTCTGTTTCAGAAAAAAATTAGATTTTGTAAATGAGATAAATATAAATGGTGTTCCGTGCTCTTTAGTTTGGACAACACAAAATGACAATATAAAAAAAGCCAATGTCAAAAATTTTGATCATTATTCAACAAAAGTTGTCTGTTATTAACTGTAAATGAGCACAAATAGTGTTTGTTGGACATACAGGACAATCAATGATAATTTTGAAACAGACTGTAGCAAAAAATAGGCCATGCTGTAAGTGCAAGCTTGAAAGTCTGAGCATCCATATTGCGTTGTGTCACTCGGACAG
Organism: Gigantopelta aegis; assembly: GCF_016097555.1. Taxonomy (NCBI): domain Eukaryota; kingdom Metazoa; phylum Mollusca; class Gastropoda; order Neomphalida; family Peltospiridae; genus Gigantopelta; species Gigantopelta aegis. The sequence continues at coordinate 41,061,789 of NC_054708.1, read as the reverse complement.
AAATTTAAAGTATGCTTGGACGTTTATGTTAACAGATAAAATAAAACATTTATTTCATTTATGGATTCATAAATTACAATAAGGTATGTATTGAAGCTTCTATGTAAACTTGTGTAAGTTAATATACAAGATTGATCATTACAGCGGTGATAGACATGTGTTGACAGGTGATACAAAAACATGTTGATCGAGGCTGGCCAAGTATACTTTTAGTGCACTAATGCAAAGGGTTTTTTTCAATCAAATTGTTATCTATCAGTTTTATATATGTATTCACAATCAAAATGTGTTGTTTTAACCATTATTTTATGAATTAAATTAACATTGATTGTTTACAGATATACCCCAACACTTGTTTCAAGACATAATGTAATGTAATTAACATGCGCAGACTTTTGTGCCGCGCAGACTAAGGTGACATGAGTGTATATACATTATACTAGTAATAATGAACATTTGTACAAGATAAAAATAAAGATTTCTGGTGTTAACAGTGAAGAAAGAAAGAAAAGACCCCCCCCCCCCCCCCCCCCCCCCCAAAAAAAAAAAACCCAACAAAACCCCCAACAAAAAACAAACAAGCAAAAACCAAAGGTTTGCAAACATAAATGGTGACATGCAACCTTAAAAGACTGGCCACCGTTTGCATTATTACGCCTGCACTGTGTTATAGTAACAACTGTTTGGGAGTCATTTTGGCGGCAAAACAATTGAAAATGTTTTACAATTTATCGAGGACTTGAATAAAATTATATCTTTGTATATATCAATGATAGGGATGGGGCATACTTTGTATATATCAATGATAGGGATGGGGCATACTTTGGGGAAATATTCACTGGTGAACTGTTACATGTGAAAGGAAATAGAAATAATTGACTTGTAAATCTTAGTTTTTTCATACGATCCTTGTCGGTAGTGCTAGTAGGGGGTTGATTTAAATTTTTTGTTCCCTGTCAGGCTCGAACAATGTACTTATTTGGTGGATATGTTGATGACAACTAGTGGTTTTTATGCTTTGAAAATTGCAATTACTCTAACAGAAGAAAAACTTTATCAAATTTTGGTATTGATCACATTTTATAAGATCACGTTTCGTTACCACAGCTGCTTCCAGTTGTTGTTTTGGGGATTCTGTGAGAATTATTTACTTTGTTAAATAGAGAATATTCCCCAAGTGTCTTGTGATAAATTATGATATCACAAGACACGAGGAGTGTATTCTTTTTATCATCCATTATCATTCTTTTCATTTGTGACAATTGTAAACAATGTCAGTAATGTGGGTTGAATGTCACTATGTTTGGCAGCAGTAGACTTGTTAACTAGCAGAACAGAACGACGGTGGCGTGATGTCACTAATGATAGGTTATTAATGACTCTTATTACTATATGATTTTCTTATCCCTAACCCTAAACCTAACCCATTTTCTTTCTGGGGAGGCTCCACATACAGGCCTTTCCCCAGGATTTGTTTAAGGCGCTTACATATTTAGCATCATTATAACACAAAAATCAAGCCAAAAGAAGTGGGGTAGTGGGTTGAAAACAGTTAAGTGTTTGCCTTCAATCCATCAAATCATGTTGGTTTTTATTTTTTTTATTATTGTTTTTTTTTTTTAGGGGGGAGGGGGAGGTTAAAACTTGTTTTAAAATAACCCATCAATTCCCCACCCCCAACAGTTTCATAATTTGCGCCATGTTGTTGCTGTTGTTTTCAGCGTAGTGTTAAATGCTTGTTGTGATTTATGCTTGTAAAATACCTAAGCTAAGAATGCTGACTTCACAGTATATTCATTTATTTAAAAAAAAAATTAAAAAAAATGGATAAAATAAAATTTTACGGTCTTTTTAAAATCCAGCTAACTTATTAAATGTCACCTCACAGTTTTACAAATATATATCTAGCATTATCTAACAAATATGATTATTGTAAACTAATTCAGTGTACGTGTAACTGCAATTTGTATGAATACTGCATGTTCATTTCCGGCGATCGCGATCTGCATGTGTGCTCACGACCATAGGTACAAAATTAACAAAGACAAAGGAAATAACCGAAACTGCAGTTAGGTATTCATTGATACAAACAACTATTGCTTTTCTACAAATTTACATCAAAATTTACTTCTGTGTAATTGTATTGTTTAATGTCCGCAACGATGTCTCTTGACAAGTGGGCGTCAGCTGACTCTGAAGCGTGACGTATATTACGCCGAGAGCTTTCCTCAGTTCAGCCAACGAACGTTCTTCCTAACGTTCGCAAACTATTTTATTGGTGTCCATTTGGTTTAACGTGAAGCGCACAAACCAGTGGTGCGAACGTTTTGTTTTCGCTCGGTCTGGCTGAACTCGGGCCTTGGGATAGCCGATATGTCTTTCGGCCCTGAACTGGCATGTGTATTCAAATTGACATGCATTGTCGGTTTGTTTTTATTACTTTGGTTCAAAGACTTTACAAAATTAAAATAGCAAGTTACATATCTTCCAGACATTGAATCACCGTCACATTGCTGTCGTACATGTCGAATGCATGCCGTTAAAATTAATAACCTTGATTATTAAAATTAGCAAACATCATAAGGCATTCTGGATAACACCGTTTCTCGTTACCGGTCGCGAGATCGCTATTATGCTAATTGTCAAATTGAATATTTGGTATTATTATGTTTGAGGTGTCGAATAGATTATGTAACCGTTTGTTCACATCAGAAGATAGAAAATGGCTCAGCCAAACTTTTAGCCACTTGTAAATTTTATTAGCCATTTTTTTGTAAAAATAATTTTTAATTAGCCGATGGTTAAATTGGTTACCGACAATGCGAGCCCTGGATGTTTTCAGTATGTGTTTTGGGAAGGGGGTGTTAGGATAGAAATTACTGAATTAACTACTATTAAAAAGTGCTTCACCTATTGTTTATTGAGTTAAATAGTACCGTTGATTCTGTCAATGGGCATCTTCTTTGATCGGCCTTGAAGCTTGATTGCTCGGCATGGGAATCCCGTTACGCGTAAGCGCCTTCCTGACAGATTAGCCGTCCCAGTAGATGTGGTAAAATTACCAAACACCAATTGTGAGCAGACGATTGGTCCATTGTTAAGTAGTTAGGAAGTGTTTTACCTGTCATAGCGATTAGGTGTGCTTGGTATACTGGTACACAAGTTGTTTGCAAGAGGTAGTCGACTGCCACGCTCGTACTTGTGATAATTGTTTTTCTAAAGTACTTCGAATCAAGACGTAGCGGCAATTGATTTAAGGCGCTTCCACGCCGTCAAAGCGCTTACTTTACGGACCAAGGCGTGTCGGGCCACTACGCCTAACAGCCCTGGGGAAACCCCTGCACATACCTCCTGTTGACTGTGGTTGCATTCAGTTTCATAGCGCCATACCCAAAAATTTATTTCTGGCAGAAACACTGAGAATAGACATAATTACCTAAATATTTATTCACCAAATTGGGAATTTAATCTAGCCAAGAAATTGGAATTTATTGTGACATTTGCTTTTGGAGAGGTGCCGACATTCGGTACCATACAACACCTGCATTTAAATCCCTGGTAGAACATGCGGAGTTTACAAAAGAAATTGTCATTTTAGCAAAATGTAATGTATAAGAGCAAGTGGCATTATTAAATAATGTACTTAAATAGGAATGATATTTTATTTTTGTAGAAGTGAATGGGAGATTAGGCTACAAGAGACACTTGGACCATCCCATGTCATGTTTAATTCCGTCACCCACGGAGCCTTGCATCTTGCCATTTTTATACGCAGAGATCTCATATGGTATTGTTCAGGTAAAGTTCTAAACAAAAATATCAATTGGTCAATGCACTGCATGTGGTATACAATGTGTCGCCTGGGTAAGATATCTTGCCTGTTATATCCTAACAAGCATCAAAATAAGCACAGTGCCTGGTGACCCAAGAGCAGGTTGTGTGTGTTTATGTATATGTGTGTGTAATTTATATTTAAACAACACAAAAATGGCTGATCAAAATGTAATGGTGGTGGGTTTTTTTTGTTGAAATAATTTTGTGGAGAATGAAGTATCATTCTCAAGTTCTTAGCATGTGATAACATCATGGTAACTTGAATGACCATTCAAAATATTTTGACGCCTGTCCCAAAGGTTAAATTATTTTTATAAATATAGAGATTAATACAGGAGTGGTCGTTAGATACCATTTATTTCACAATGAGTTATTTTAAAATGTATCTAACGAGTGAAAGCGAGTTTGATATGTTTTTAAACAAGTTGTGAGATAAATGGTATCTAATGGACACAAATATATTATTCATACTAAACCAACTGCCGATACACTCTATTAAAATGTGAATGTAATGCTTAGAAATACGGAAATTCACTTGTTTAATACTCATCATGTGCGTCCTCCACCATCTTGGATGCGAGTAACTATGTACAGTTACCCGCATGTGGTTATCCCCTGTGATATTTCGAGTATGGTTATGCTAAGAGTAATTGAAAAAATTACTTCTTGTAAAATTTGGTAATGTGTAATTGAATGCTGTTCTTTTTACGGCTTAATGAGCATATAAATTTACTATCAATTTTATTTTGAGTCTTGGCTTCTTTTCTTTTTTTAGCCCCGGAAGAGGACAGTGTCTCAACACGAGCATTGACAATGGTTAGGACTAAAGGTGCTGTTGCCATGTGTTTCAAATTTTTTGGGACATCATTTCTCTTCATCAACTGTCATTTTACTTGTGAGTTGCCAAAAATGTTTCATCTATTTGTGGTATTATTTAACAGTAGCAGCAGGCCCTAATCTTGCCGGCATAATGAGAAGTTTTTTTGCCGAAAATCTGGTCAAGTCATTGAGTTATTAGCAGTAGTGAGAAGTCACCGTAATATTCTGGATCTAATCCGATTTCGAAAACGAATCACACAACAGATGTCAAGACCCCGACTTGCTTAATGTCATAGCTCACTTGGCACATTGTTGCTATATGTCAGACAGTGTTTTTACTTTGGCACCAGACTGTATCCCCGAGTAATCATGAACCCGCCTATTAACGGAAAATGGTTTCTGTGCACATGCACAGTAATGTATGATTGATTTGATGAAATAATGTTTTACCTTGTTCAATTTATTATCAAAATCAACCAACAGATCTTAATACTTATGTCAGTTTATGTTGTGAAGAGATTAAATACATGTCACAATCTAATGGTGACATTCTTCAGATACACCTATAAACTGGTCTATTGTTTTTCAAAGTGACCAGTTAGGCAATGTTAATCCTCGGCCATGTTCATTTCAGTAATGCCAAAATATACTAATTAATACTTAAATTTTAACATGATGGCAGATTATGAACTACTTAATAATATCACTTTTTTAATGGAACATAATACTGTTTTGTTTAAATTTGATTACTGGAAGTAGTATTTGTATCGAAATGTTACAATTAGAACCAAGTGTAAAATTTGGAATTTTCCCAATGGCGAAATGTTACAAAATGTACTGATAAATTGTTCACTTTACCTATTTTTATCAAACTTCTTCCCTTTCTTCTGGGAAAGGAGAAATCACTTCTCTTATGTTTTCAATTCTAGATTAGGGTCTGAGTAGTAGTAGCATGGTTGCAGGCCTCACACAAGATCAAAATCATAAAGCGAAGTCGCTTCTCCTTTATACTTTTGAGAGGGTGACGTTTTTAATAGGAGGGAGACTTGAATTTTTAATCTAAAAAAATAAATACAAAAAAAGAAGTTATTATAACCCAATACAAGTAAACCTGTCTTAAGCAGTCACACAAAGGAGCAGTAAAAAAGACCACTAAAGACGTGACTGATGAATACAGCTGCAAGTGTGTAATTTTGTAACTTTTTACCGTCTGTACTGCTAATTGATAGATGTGTGCTCTAGAATTTTTTCAAAATCACCCTCATACAATTTCCAGCACACATGCCTGACAATAGAATTAAAGTTATACGCTTTAACAGTCAGTACCACACGTAGGCCTATTTTTAATGCCATCTGTGAGCCTATTGCATGATTTTGTAGCACGTGTGTCACTTCAAACTCTCAGACGCTAATTTTTATATTTATTGCCTCAAGTTCTTCACCATTCATCTGCGATTGTGTACAATGCAAGTGGCATTATTTTTAAAAGGCGACACAGATTTTGCCTTACAGTGACTGACATGGCGAAGTCAAGCTGGTCAAAGCAAAGTTTGGGCTCACTTCGCCCATTCGCGTGATCCCTGGGCTGTTTAGAGGAATAGGGCCCAAGACTCCAATATATATTGAATTTCTGATATTTTATGTGGCGCAAGTCCAAAGTTCAGTTTTTATAAGTAACATGAGCATGGGGCCTGCAGTAACATCCATGTACAATAAATGCGTATGGCAATTATCAAATGTATATGGATCAGCTAAAATTTAATGTTTAAATTTTATATCAATGTTATATTTAGAAGTTTTTTCCCAGCAGATATTACTATTATTTTCAGCTGACATTGACCGTAAGAAGGAACGTTTGAATGACTACAATAAAGTTATTGATGGAATTAATCTCCCTAAGGCTTCAGGATCTTCCCCAGGAACTAGTCAGAGTGAGTGTTATGTGTTATGTTCACCTTTTGTTCTATGTAAATTCTTATTCAAAATATATCTCACTTAACTTGTAGCATCGTTTATTTGGTGGGGGGGGGGGGGCATTCACAGTGTTTTTGTGATGTGATTGGTTTTTTGTTTTAATTCAATATTATTATTTGTTATTGGTTGACCTTGGAAGATGGGATTGAAGTACATACTAAAACAAAATAGGGAAACCAAAAGTAACTAATTTTTATCAAGAAAATATGGTCATAATGGACTGCTAGTGCTCCATAGTATATAACATAATACACTGTGCTTACTGTAAACTTGCTGAAAATTATACATTGACCAATTTGTCTATTTTGATGGCCAAGACCATGTAGTGTGAGATTAAAATTGATATTTGTGGCATCCATTTTATGCAACTGAGTTGCAGACTATAAAGTGTAACTATAAACATTCTGAAAGGGTAGTGTTACCAAGATGCTGATGCTTGTGATTTAGTTTAGCCTGATACAACTGAAGTGTTACTTGTTGGGTGAATTTACAGGTGATGTCACATCAAAGTTTGACTGTGTGTACTGGTGTGGAGATTTGAATTTCCGATTAGAGCGAAAGAAAGTGGCTGTTGAAGGTATGGTCTCGCACATAGAGACACAAGAATTTCCAAACTTTGAGACTCTTCTTGGGGGAGACCAACTTAGCAAAATGATTGTTGAAGGTAACTATTAATATTATACATTGTTTAAGCTGGTGGTAGTGTGTGTGTGTGTCTGTGATAGGGTGTGTATGGACCTGTGTAAACATGATTCATTTGTTGAGTGTTCTTAACTAAACATTGTTGTTTCCCTAAGTATTGAAACAATCATTAAACATGCCATCTTAAATTAACTTTTTCTTATCAACGATTCTTTTGACTTAATAGACCTCTTTCACGTTCCACTGCGCATATGCGCGAGCAGGGCAACTGGTGGATGCTAGTCGTGAACTGACGCGAGATCTCGTAAAAATAGCCCTGTCTACAAATTGGGGGGCATTGACAATGGGAGGCCACAGAATAGGAACGTGAATTAGCTCTATTATTAATTATTGTATCAATAGGAACTCAAAACTTCTGTAGACATCCAACAAATACTTATTGGAGACGTTTGCGTATTATTGCTATCAAGAATTTTTATTATTTGTTAACGCCATCGGTTCTGATTCATATAAAATAAATATCGGATTTAACGTGATTTAAATATTTATAAAGCATCATACGGATAACTACATTCTGCATTTTTGTCGGGATTTCGTTTTAGCCAATTATTAAAAATTTTGTTCAGTATTTTCAGGAAAAATGAAATGATACGTATGGAATTTGAGCTACTATAAAATAATAGAATCAGGCCTGTAGGAACAATATTGGGGGTGGGGGCACAGTTTGTAGTGGAGGGACACAGTTGTGTGTGTGTTTTAAACCAGATTTATATAAAGTAGTTAAAAGTTGGGGTACAGTCCCCTGCCCTGACCTCTTGGTTGCTTCCGACCCGAGAATGGCCAGAAATGTTACTGTATTGCATATACAGATATTTATGTAAGGATTATTTATAAGAGATTAAACTAGCCGACAACTTGATAATATGGCTACAAACTCAGGATGGTTCCTTTATTATAAACTCAAGAGGGTTTATTATGCACAGTCAAAAGGTACTTCGTTTGAATGTTAGAAGCAAACATATGAAGTATAATGCCTCGGACGACGGACAAGCCTGAATTTAAACCAAAATAATTAAAATGGTGATTGAAAATAAATAAATGAATAAATAAATAAATATTTTTCAGATCACATACTTTCAGAATTTGATAACTGTAAATTAATCAAGGAATCAGCGCTACATTTATTGACATTTAAGCAAACGTACAACGGTGACACTCCAGAATTGATGTATGCATCAACAGTCGTCAGACAAAAATATGTCAATAGCAACTTTACTTTGAAAGTTGTCCAGCATTCAGAAAAGAAAAAAAACCGCCATGCGCTAGTTTATTTTGATATATCGATCGATGGTTAACTGATATATACAGTTTACAAAAATACGTTATATTAAGTTTGAGATTACATGATAAAGAGATTATTACCCGTGTGTGTTTAATAGATTAGGAATAAACAATGTATTATGCTCGGCAGACTTGAAGTTGTATGTGTCTCATATACAAGAAAAACATAAAAAGTAAAAAAAAAATAATAATAATAATAAAAAGTAAAAAAGTAAAAAAAATAATAAAAAGTAAAAAGTAAAAATAAATATATTTAAATATTTAAAACTTCGTAAATACAAAATATTTCAAATAAAGTTGTGTGTTTGATATAAATTATAGTGAAGAGTAAATAAAAGACAGAAAGAAAGAAAGAAAGAAAGAAAGAAAGAAAGAAAATAAATAAAAATAAGATAAAGATTTTTTTTTTTAAACTTCGTAAATACCAGATATTTCAAATGAAGTTGTATGTGTCTGATATAGATGATAGTGAAAAGTAAATTAAATAAATAAAATAAAATAAATAAATAATTTATAGATAAGACATGTAGCATTGATTAGTAGTTAAATGACTGTCTTTTTTTAATGAAACGATAAGGTGAAAATATAGCTGTGATAAAGGTCTATGTGAGGTAGGGATTTTGTTGGGTTTTTTAGGCGGAAGGGGAGGCATATTTTTATTAAATTTTAAATACTGATATATGTGGAGAATTAAACATCACTAGGGATCCGCGTGAATATAACTACAATTCTAATTGTTAAAAGTAACAAATACATTCCAATTAAGTTCATTTTATTGTATAAATATTTTAATTTTGCTTTGTTAAAACCCTTGACAGGAGGCTCCAGAGACTTCGTCTAAGTTAATGTTTCTCCGCCTTTGGTCTTAAACCATTCCAATGTAAACTTTAGTAGACCGTGTTTTGCTGCCATTATACCATCTGATACAAAATATGTATGTTAGTCGTTAGAGATTCACAGCTCCTACGAAGCTACTCACGACACTCATGACAACTGTCGAGCATGACCCCCAATTTGTTTTCAGCCTGGATTCCGTCTAATTAGGCAAGGGACGTCACTCTTCACGCACATGCGCAATAGGAATGCGAAAGAGGTCTATTGTTTAACTAAATTTGATAAATTACATAGTGATGTGTTAAGTAAAGAAGTAAAGGAATACATGGTAAAACGTTGACAGTAATTTCTACTTCTCAAGATCAAGTGGTTTGGATTTTGTTTTTGTCCCAAGTCATTTTTATTTGTGTAATAGAAAGCCTTCAGTTTATACCCAATGTTGTCATAGAGTAATCATTGTTTCTTGTATTTCTCACTAGTGTCATCAAATGTCTGCTTGTAATGCTAGAGCACACAATGAGACTTTAAAAACAAATTGTCTTCATTCATTGCAGATAAAATATTCCAGGGCTTCCAGGAAGGCAGAATAAATTTCCGTCCAACCTACAAGTTTGATGTAAACACGGACACCTACGACACATCACACAAAAACAGAATTCCTTCCTATACTGTTAGTGTATTTTTCTTCAGTTAAAAGCATGAGGTTCATTGTGATGCAATGTTATAATATCAGAATTGTTAATGTATGCATAAAATTGTTTCATTGTGATATATGATAATTCATTGTAGATGACAATAGTTTGAGTGAAATTGTTTTCATTATTTTTTTGTGAATATTTCCTTTCATATGAACAAAAATTTGATTACCTACTATGCCTTTTGGACATCAATTGCAATTACAAATAAAATGATTTAAAAAACAAACTATTATTTTGTGCAACTGTGTTTAACTTTAAAAAAAGTATTGGCACTCTCATTTTCAAATCAGAAAAGTATTAATATTCTTAATTTTGTTTATTTAAATATTTTTATGAAAACCAGTTGAATAAAATTAAATAATATTGAAATTATTATTCCAGGATCGTATTTTGTTCCGCTGCAAGAAAAAGAATACAATCTCATGTGTCCATTATGATGCTGTGACCAGTGTTAAGGTGTCCGACCACAAACCAGTGTTTGCCGTGTTTCAGACAGTAATCAAGCCTGGCAAGGACACGTAAGTATTGCATGGAATTTTATTTTAAAACAACCTAGTATATAGTTAATTTGACAGTTTAATCAAATAAAACTAATTAATCCAATGTGATGACTCTTTACTTTCATATAAAAAAATACACAGTCTTTGGCTGTTACCGGTAGAAACTTTGTAGTAAGTAACTTTAAATATGTAGTAGTGAGGTTAGTAAATTACCTTCACCAGCCCAGAGACAAATAGAAAAATGTTTGGTGATTGTAATGGTTTTGTACATAAATTATACAAAACTATTCAGAACAGTTATGCTAAATGCATTGCCATTGAAAATAAAAAAATTAATATTATTTTTCAGTTTCAGTTTGGCACCTGGTCATTTTGACAGAGCAGTGTACACAGAAGGTAAGGATCTATTTTAGCACTTGCATGTTTAGCATTTTTAACATTTGTTTTCTCATTGCAATATTATGTCAGACTGATCAGAATTGAAACACAGCAAATCTGCAATGCTTTAGTCTTTTAAACTGGAGGATCCATCATAAATTACAATTATGTCTTGTTAATGGTTTCATCTCTCTCCCTTATGTAGTTTTCTGGATTTGTTTATGTGTATAGCTTTATGATGTAGCGTTAAAGATCATGTTTGACTTTCATAGCGATAACCCATTTTTTATGTGTATAGCTTTATGATGTAGCGTTAAAGATCATGTTTGACTTTCATAGCGATAACCCATTTGTTTATGTGTATAGCTTTATGATGTAGCGTTAAAGATCATGTTTGACTTTCATAGCGATAACCCATTTTTTATGTGTATAGCTTTATGATGTAGCGTTAAAGATCATGTTTGACTTTCATAGCGATAACCCATTTGTTTATGTGTATAGCTTTATGATGTAGCGTTAAAGATCATGTTTGACTTTCATAGCGATAACCCATTTGTTTATGTGTATAGCTTTATGATGTAGCGTTAAAGATCATGTTTGACTTTCATAGCGATAACCCATTTGTTTATGTGTATAGCTTTATGATGTAGCGTTAAAGATCATGTTTGACTTTCATAGCGATAACCCATTTTGAACACAATTATGGCCTTTGAACTTTGGCGATAAAATTTTATTTTTTGGACTTTTTGAAATATTTATATTTCGGAATTTCTGAAATTTTGTGGTCATGTACTATTACAGATAAAGTTTGATTTCACTGGCGATTTACCCATTTTTTACAGTTATGGCCCTTGAACTTGGAAGATCTGTAGAGAACATGTATTGTTTTAGCAGTACTTTTACAATGCTTATCCCTTATTGTTTTCAAAGAAAAGTGGAATATATAGATTAGAAATGCTGTTTATTTACAGGCATTTCCAGTATACTAACATTGAGACAATTTTTAAGTGCCCAGGAGAGTTGAAAATTGGGATTCCTTAAAATGTCGCTGAGGGGGGAAAAATTGCACTCCTCCAAATAATCATTGTTGATCCTCGGTAGTCTTACTAGTAAACATTCCACAAATAGTTTCTTATACAATGTAGCTGTATCATAAACATTTTTTAAATCATGACTATTTTTCAAAAGTTAAAAGTGCAGTTTGTTGAAACAGTATTTTTCACCCCTCAGATTGAAATGGTGGGTATGCATTGGCAGAATCATGCTCACTCCCTCAAAAACTAAACATACCATTCCACTTGTTATCAATATTTTGTGACAGGGAACTGATAAGTAACTCAACAAAATTCTTCAGTTCATTAGTCATATTAGCTACTTTGTAATTGTATTGGATGTTAAAATACTTTATTTAAACAAAAATCATATTCCTGCTGTTTTTTTCTTTGCTAGCAAACAAGAGACGTGCACGTAACATGATGGAGAACAGGCAACTCAACACCAAACACAGTGCTTTGTGTTCCATACAATGACAATAAAAACGACAGTTGAAACTATCGCAGTTTTAGACGAATCCTGCATCAGATAACCGTGAAACAGTGTCAATTATGGGCATTTGTTTTTGTAATGTCTGTCAAAAAATTGAAAGAAATATTTAATGACACCCAAACACTTGAAAAACAAAACAGTATTTTCACAAACATATAAAGCATAATCATTTTTTTTGCTACATTTTTATTTTTTAAAGTGTAGACTTGTATTATACCCCACCTCTCCACATTTGGTTTGTACTCGTAAAAATGTTGATAATTGTGAACTTGGTTAAAAATTGCATATTAGTGCTTAAATCTACAAAACCAGTAAATGACAGATAGCGACAGACTTATCCTGCAGCCATCAGTTGTGTTGGTAGATAATGATTGATCAAAGTAAAGTGATGAACTGCTACAAGTAAATCATTCAGAGTCCATGGCGAATTCTACTTGTCAGGCCCTATTGCTTTCATCATTCTTACTTTCACAGTATAACTGCAACATCCTACATGTTAAAGGAACGCTAAATTATGGCTTTTTGACTGCTACATAGTTTCATCTAATACAATTTTTTTACATCAATAAAAAAAATGGCATATTTAATTAAATGACACTTTCGCTATTTAGTAGACGCAACCATTGTTTTAACGTTTAACAATGAGTGCCACCATGTGAGCAGGCATCGTATTAGTTCTGTGATGTTTACATCACCTTGTCTGTCAGTCCAGACTATGGTCAGTATAGTTTGGTCCCAGTGTTTTTCTGACAACAAACACTTCGATTTCAGACAGCATAAATGGACAGTGGCAACATAAATACCTACTTGTATTGTTCGGTTGTCAATGCACTACCGTTATCTGGAATACACACCTAGGGGTTTTTTCCCCAGACAAACAGGGATTTATCATCTCATTGTTACTCGCTAGTTTTTTTGGTTGGGTTTTGCTTTCTAGCAGCTGTAAACACAGGTTCAAAGTCGATCAACTGCAGTATATTGCCCATATATGTTTTTGTTTCTTCCTAACAAATTCAATACAATAGCTGTTGATTGAGAAATTGCTCAGAATCTGTTTGTTTTTGTTAGGGGCTTTGTTGTGTTTTGTATAATGCAGGTCAAGTAATCATATTCCAGCAGTCATGTAGCATTCACTTATGGGGGAGACATTTTCTTTAATTTTGGTTGACTTTGTTTTTTTTGTTTTTTTTAAAAATACATTTATTGATGTAAGAACTTTGGATAGGCATCTCCATAAAATAGTAATAAATTCTGGTCAAGCACTTTTTTATTTTTAAATACATATATTGATGTATGAACTTTTGATAGGCATTTTTCCAACAAAGAATGCTTATTTTTCATAATACTCCTCCTTTAACCTATTCTTCTCTGTATACAGGCTGTTGCAGTGGCATCCCCATAGTGCTCCGTTGGCATGCTTATAATACCTCTTTAAGCGTCCATTTTTTTTTTTTACCTTTTTGTTGACCTAGAGTAGTGCTCAGAATGGGATTTAATCCAGTATTTGTATTTACTCTTAACATGTACTCCTTTGGTTCTACTCACAGTATTGCAGCTTTTATTGTATATGTACCTTTTGTTTTACATTTGGAACTACTAGACTATCATGTCCTTTTATTATATTCAGTAAGAGTGTTAGCTGAAAGATTCAAGGTCAAAATGTACTCTTCTGTTTTTGTTTCTTTTATTTATATCTTATTTATTTGCGAGTACCCGGTATTATGTTTAGCTATAGTCTGTGATACATTCAAGAACGATAAACCTTCCATAATTGTTTCCACTGTACATTAATAAATTGCGCTTGTTTTAAATTGGCAGCTTGACTTTGGGTTCATTATGAGCCTGTGACGTATATAAAAAAAAAAAAAAATGGTACGGTTCCGACAACGATAAACAATGGTTTTAATAGATTTTTTCAAAGGTCAGGTCAGGTCAGGTCATAGAGCTTTACGTGCACATTCAGAGCAAGCTGTTGTAGCACACGCCTGTCTTGTGCACAAGAGCCGGCCTCCTTATTGAATCATCAGAGTGTATGACAATTCACAACACTGTAAATGATCCCGAACGTAAGCATTTACTCATTTCAGGTAAAAGTTTAAACTTCTGACTATGAAGTGCTGGTTGAATTTGTAGGTTAACACTCATATATACATTTCACATGATTAAATATGAAACATTACTATTTAAAGCAACGAACTAAGTTTTAGACAGAAATACCATACAACATTGTTAGAGAACCAAATACCTTTACGTCAACAATTTATAGTTCCAAAATATTGCCACACAGAAATGATTGTTTTAGTAAAGGTTGATCTAATTTCGAGCAGTCCGTGGCATATTACATTACATATTTTCACTAGTTATGTACAGTATCCACTTATTTAATTTGTTCTATTTATTTGTTACATTGTAATCATGTTAAAATAAAGTAAAATAAATGTTAAGAAGTATGTTTTATTCTTTTCTGTCATTTGTTCAATTATTTTGTTAACACAAGACATCCATTTTATTATGGAAAGTAACAAGTGTAGGAATTTTTAACAACACTTCATCAACAAAAGCAGTTGTTGGGAGTTCTGTGTAAATAAAGATTTAACAATGTCTCATCATTAACCAAATGTCAGCTGTTGAAATTAAGTTGTGAATGAGCAGATTCCAGTTGGTATGGTATTGCACATTTTAAGAATATTCAATCTCTTGAAACCTGGAAAAAATAAAACAAATATTGTAAATGTAAATGTAAATATGTTTTCTTTACCAATTTAGTTGCATGTCAAGGTACATATATTTGATATTCAAATTACTTGACTTCTTTTACTTTTATAATATAGTATATACAAAATTAATATGTATTTCTGGATAGTACACATCAATATTAACTTGTGCATTTGAAATACATGTAGTCATGTTACAGCACCAAGCTAAACCAAACTAGGGAAAACATTAAATATAATAACAAGATCACTGAAATTAAAAATCAATTGCAACTCTTTTTGAGTTGATTCGATGAAGTTTTCAAAATATTAATTGATGACCAGAGGGAAAAAAAGAAAGAAAAACTAATGCTTGTTTTTAAGCACAGCAAATAGAAATGAAAAATCTTCTAACGTTTGTTTCAACATTTAGTCCAGAATGAGAGCAGAAACATATGCTACCTGTATTGAAAATTTACCTTACCAGACATATAGCAGTGAGCAGTCTCTGCCACTGATCTACATCCTACCTCTACCATGAAATAAAGACCGAATGTAAACTTACCTGCAGTTTGTACATGTATAGAAGATTGTCTGTCCTTCATCTGCTGATCTGGTTTGACGAGTTGTGTACACCATCCCTTCATTGCCACAAGTAGAACACTTTCTGTCGACCTAGTCATATCACAATAAGCACTATATGTCACAACACAATAAATCCTATTTATTGTTGTTAAATTGTTTATTGTTAGAATATTGATAAATTATTATTATTTTTTTTTTTTAAATGCATGAAAAAGTTAAACATTGAAAACAACTGACTAATTTTAAGTTCTGAACAAGTTTTTGCAATCAAGATCATGCCAGACATTGGCTCCTTTATTTTTCTTGATGACCTGTTAAAATTAGCAGTTGTTAAAACATTTGCTGCATGTCTCATTGTTTGGCTGTATAAAACTAAAACATGGCAATTATTATGAAAATAAAATTTTAAAATGACATTTAAAGCATAACAATTACAATTACAATTGTTACAGAAAATACAGGAGTTTTTTTTTATCCTTTCCATAAATAGATGATTCGTCACAACCGAGTCTACGTTAATTGATATTTGTCGAGACTGCCAAGACAAATACCGATTAACTAGATGAGGTTGATATTTTATGTATTAAAAAACATTAGTGAATTCTATTTATCAAATAACATTTCTAAAATTAAATTTTCACACTATACTTAGTAAATCAGTACTAAAGTTGCCTTTCATCAGTAATATGACATTGTCATGATTAGCACAAATTAGTTTTAATCACGCATTTTAAATAATTATGAAAACATTACGCTCAGGTGTACAGCTCTTGTTGGCTTGTATCGGTGTCGTGGTAGGCCATCGGTCTACAGGCTGGTAGGTACTGGGTTCGGATCCCAGTCGAGGCATGGGATTTTTAATCCAGATACCGACTCCAAACCCTGAGTGAGTGCTCCGCAAGGCTCAATGGGTAGGTGTAAACCACTTGCATTGACCAGTGATCCATAACTGGTTCAACAAAGACCATGGTTTGTGCTATCCTGCCTGTGGGAAGCACAAATAAAAGATCCCTTGCTGCTAATCGGAAGAGTAGCCCATGTAGTGGCGACAGCAGGTTTCCTCTCAAAATCTGTGTGGTCCTTAACCATATGTCTGACGCCATATAACCGTAAATAAAATGTGTTGAGCGCGTCATTAAATAAAACTTTTTTTTTTTTTTTTTTTTTTTTTTTTTTTTTGGCTTGTAAACTAATGACCAATTGACAACACCACATTATTTCCTGGAGGCCTTGCAAATTTGCACATATTTTAAATTTTGCATACCATTATTAACTGGGTTAATATACTAAATTATCACATGGGTTTATGGCATGGATATCATGGGTAAGGTACGTAATAAATACATGTATGACTGCAACCAGAAGCCCCAGTCTATGTACATGTTAGAAGTTAACCGTGTTCCTGGCAAACAATTCCACACTACTAATATTGAATCCCACATAACAAATGTTCATGAAATACAGACATTATAATAATTATGCTAGTAGTAAACTAAATTTGGTCCACAATTCCATCAGTACAGTAAAGCACACTTACAACGAATATGCTTAGAGCGAACAACTGCATAGAACGAACTGATCGTAAAATCCCGTTTTATCTCGCTATATGTTAATAACCAAATTATGAAAATGTGTACAACGAACTACTGCTATAACGAACTATCATGGTCCCGGTTCGTTGTAAGAGTACTTTACTGGATATTAATTTTGTGCACAAACCCTTGGTTGTGCATGTATTTACTCACTGTAGGCCCTGTCAAGTCATCAGTTTCTTCAACATTTGCAATTTTTGTCTCTGGTTTATTAAAAGAAATTTTTGAATGAATTTCAACTCCATCGAATTCTGAAAAGTAATAGTAAATTCATTTACTTGGGGGTTTTTCTCTCCAAAAATCAAGATGCCTGTGAAAAATCAACATGATCTGATCATTGCATTTGGAAGAGAGGTAAAGATATTGCAATCTACTATGTGTCAACACCATCACAAAATATATACATCTGGCTTAATTAAATGGGGAGGTCAAAGGTGGCTACACTGATTTTTGGTCTCAATAATCACTTGCATCCAACCATTAAACTGTACAGACAACCCTTTTAACTGGGTTGTTTACCAGGATTGTTCATAACTTAAGTGAAAAAGTAAATGCTCTAAATCTCGTGAAAAATAAAAGTAAATGCTCTAAACGTTTAGAGGAAAATAAATTAAAACCATCTAAACCATGGCTTGATAGCGGGTACCTGTAGACATGGGCTTCATCTCACGCTGGGTACCGACACCACCCTGGAGAATAGCTACAGCTTGATACAGACTCTCTCACTAAAGGTGCTTCCAGAACTAATGGGACAGGAGTGAGACAATTTTTTATGTAACATAACATAATATTATATCCAGCACCCATAAACTAAGGTGTTATTTAAACCAAGTATATCATAGAAAAACAAAAATGTGTCAGAATCATGAAGAATAAAATAACAAGCATTCTGAGAGTACTGCTAAAGCAATACATGTCCCCTACTAGGCCCAACAAATGTTCTTATCTTCTAAGTTCAAGGGCCATAACTCTGTGAATAAATTGGCATGAAAGTTGAACTTAATTCATAACAGAACTTTACAAAGCAATACACACAACTGCCAAAAAGTAAATAAATCTGAAAAAAAGTCATATCTCCTAAGTTCAAGAGCCCTAACTGTCAAAAGTGGGTAAATCAAACTTGATCTGTGATAGTATATGATAAACCTATACACAAAACTTGAGCTCAAGATCTCAAGACATTGTTAAAAAAACCCATCCGGAAAACAATAAATGGGACGGACAGACAGACAGACAGACAGACAGGACAGATAAGAAACTTGCAGTTCCCTCCAGTTGGACCGGTAAGGGACCAATAAGCACTGTGCCAGCAACACACCCCCTCATGTGCTCATTCTGCAACAGTCTAAAAGGTAAGGTTTATTCTCAGATGGTCAACATGTATTCTTATGAGAGTGGGCTTATGTATAACAGACACTGAAAATAATTGAAAAAAAACAATTGACCAGGGTTTAAGCTGGATAACAAATATTAGTAGCAATTTGTGAATTTGATCAAATTCCAGTTTTATTTAGCTAAATTAAAAAAATAAAAAAAGACGCCTACATGTATACACCTAAAAACGAACTTGGTTTTTTAATTAGCTTTATGGCAAATTTATAATGACATATCTTCACCAAATTCAACTTTAAATGGCATTTGGCAAATAACAACTTAAACCCTGAATTTACAATACATACATATTATACCAGACCTGTCAACCTTTAGTCAAGAGAAAGCAGGAGGTGTGTGTTGAAAAAGCAGGAGATTTGGTCAAAAAGCAGGAGATTTTTTAAATTCACACAATTTAACCCAAAATCGCAAGATTTAAAAAAAACATTATTACAATAAGTTATATGAATACTTTATAATGTCATATATACTTCTTAACTTTAGATCTTGGCATTAAAAAAAAAAAAAAAAAAATATTATTATTATTTTTTTTTTTTTTTTAAGTTTAAATATTATTATGATTTAATACATATTTAAACAAAAAAAAATATTTTATCCAAAAATGTTAAGAACATGAACAAGAAATAAAAAATTTAATTAGTACATTTACGGTATTACACTTACAGCCTTACAGGTTGCGTTTTATCATTTGTGGTTAGTGTACCTAATACCAAAGACAAATTTATATAAATCTTATAAATTAATATTCAGTTTTTACTATAATGAGGAACGGTGGCGTGGTACTGATTTAAAATCATTATAATGATGCAATAAACATTGTATTTTCATTAATCATAAGTAAAACCTCTTTACGGACATCGTGTGAAATATACCGGAATTATACCCATTTCCGTGAGTAACTTTATGTCAATGTCAAACAACATTTTTTAATTGTACAAAAATAATTTCTTGAAGTGTACCCTTATAACCAACATTTTACCGCACAAACATACAAAACTCACTGACACAAGTATGTTTATACAGCTAATTGGTCTTTTCGTTGTCTTGCTGTGACATGTGATTTTAACATGCATCGTGTGTATCGCTGTCAACTCAGATTTGTCATAGTTGCATTATGTAATCCAGTGGGAAGACATTTTACAATTCAGAGGTGTTATTAAAAGTAAAGTTTGTTTTATTTAACGACGCCACTAGAGCACATTGATTTTTAATCTTATTGGCTATTGGAACTAAATTGGATAGTTTTTTTTTTTTATATGGCAACACTGAATGTCAATACACAGCCTGTTTAATTAGCGGCAACACGCTTCGTAGCCATTACGATGACAACAAACATTATAATAACACATCATTTTATAAACTCCATGTGCTTTTTTAACAATATAAATAGGCTATCCCACAATTCTCACTTCGGCAAAGGTTAAACAGTCGGGACAATTCGGCCTGTTACATTCTCGGAAACCGAAAGTAGTCGACATTTTCCGAATGAGAAAAAAAGGCAGAGTTACTTCCCTTCTGTTATTTTGACAAAAGAGGATCGATTTTTTTTTTATGCTTACAAAAATGTCATTTAACAGGAGAAACTGTCTCCCGCACAGGAGAAAGGAGATTTGATCAAATACCGGGAGACTCCCGCGGAATCCGGGAGGGTTGACAGGTCTGATTATACACATGTATATACTTACCAGCTACATCAATCTGAAAGCCACATTTCTTGCAGGTGACCACATCTTCTGTTCCGGGAAGAGGTAACACAGTGCCACAATTGGCACAGAAGTCAAGTTCAGTCACAAATACACTTTTCTTTGACATTCCAGCTGGTCATTGACTAGGTGTAGACACTGAAACAATCAAAACAAGTAATTAGTCACGCATCAATTGGTAAAGTAAGGGGTGGGATTTAGCTCCATCAGTAGAGTGTTCATCTCACGTGTGATGGGTCATAGGATCGATAGCTGTCTATCACTTAAGTTTTGCCCATTCACACAGTTTGCGGATGACGTTTTTTTTGTTCGTACCCTGATGAACATAAAAGTAATAAAAATTGTTAAAAACATAACTACATCCATTATTTGTTTTACTATCACTACAGTACCCAGTAGTACAAGTCTGTTCTTAGAGGTCGTCCTGAGTTTGCTACCACTGAATTTGTAATGTTTCCACAATGACCAGTAGCTGTTAAATAAATGTTCCATGCCCTAATGTTTGTGGTAGCCAAAGCTTGATTTTACCTATCAATAACTTTTAAATTGTGTATGAAAAAATTTCTATTGGGAAGTACAATGTACTTTGAGCTTTAAGTAACATAAACATTATGACACGTAGAAACATTGATATACCACTACTATAACGCTGAGCACTGTAATATGCTATATGGATAATATATGTATTATTGGTATTTATTTAGGAAATTCAGTACTCGTAGTTATATAGTAGGATATAATCCTTCAGGACCTAAGGCTTTTTATCTTAACCCTGAATCCTGGGCACGTTCAGCCAGCCAAAGCACAAAAATGTTCGCTAGACTGGTTCATGCACTTTACTTTAATCAAATGACTACAATGGGAACCAATCAACTCGTTCATGAATATTAGCGTCACTCGTCGCTCAAGGCAGCTCTGATCATAGGTGTAAGCATCACTCGTCACTGAAGGCAGCTCTGAACCTAGGTGTAAGCATCACTCGTCACTGAAGGCAGCTCTGAACCTAGGTGTAAGCATCACTCTTCACTGAAGGCAGCTCTGAACCTAGGTGTAAGCATCACTCGTCACTGAAGGCAGCTCTGAACCTAGGTGTAAGCATCACTCGTCACTGAAGGCAGCTCTGAACCTAGGTGTAAGCATCACTCTTCACTTAAGGCAGATCTGAACCTAGGTGTAAGCAACACTCGTCACTGAAGGCAGCTCTGAACCTAGATTCTAAGCATCACTCGTCACTGAAGGCAGCTCTGAACCTAGATTCTAAGCATCACTCGTCACTGAAGGCAGCTCTGAACCTAGATTCTAAGCATCACTCGTCACTGAAGGCAGCTCTGAACCTAGATTCTAAGCATCACTCGTCACTGAAGGCAGCTCTGAACCTAGATTCTAAGCATCACTTGTCACTGAAGGCAGCTCTGAACCTAGGTGTAAGCAGCACTTGTCACTGAAGGCAGCTCTGAACCTAGATTCTAAGCATCACGTGTCACTGAAGGCAGCTCTGAACCTAGATTCTAAGCATCACTTGTCACTGAAGGCAGCTCTGAACCTAGGTGTAAGCAGCACTTGTCACTGAAGGCAGCTCTGAACCTAGGTTTTTAAAATCTAAGCATCACTCGTCACTGAAGGCAGCTCTGAACGTAGGTGTAAGCATCCCTTGTTGCTGAAGGCAGCTCTGAACCTAGGTGTAAGCGTCGCTCGTCACTAAAGGCAGCTCTGACCCTAGGTGTAAGCGTCGCTCGTCGCTGAAGGCAGCTCTGAACCTAGGTGTAAGCATCGCTCGTCGCTGAAGGCAGCTCTGAACCTAGGTGTAAGCATCGCTCGTCACTGAAGGCAGCTCTGAACCTACGTGTAAGCATCGCGCGTCACTGAAGGCAGCTCTGAACCTAGGTGTAAGCATCGCTCGTCACTGAAGGCAGCTCTGAACCTAGGTGTAAGCATCGCTCGTCACTGAAGGCAGCTCTGAACCTAGGTGTAAGCATCGCTCGTCACTGAAGGCAGCTCTGAACCTAGGTGTAAGCATCGCTCGTCACTGAAGGCAGCTCTGAACCTAGGTGTAAGCATCGCTCGTCACTGAAGGCAGCTCTGAACCTAGGTGTAAGCATCGCTCGTCACTGAAGGCAGCTCTGAACCTAGGTGTAAGCATCGCTCGTCACTGAAGGCAGCTCTGAACCTAGGTGTAAGCATCGCTCGTCACTGAAGGCAGCTCTGAACCTAGGTGTAAGCATCGCTCGTCACTGAAGGCAGCTCTGAACCTAGGTGTAAGCATCGCTCGTCACTGAAGGCAGCTCTGAACCTAGGTGTAAGCATCGCTCGTCACTGAAGGCAGCTCTGAACCTAGGTGTAAGAATCGCTTGTCGATGAAGGCAGCTCTGAACCTAGGTGTAAGTATCATTTATCACTGAAGGCAGCTCTGAACCTTGGTGTAAGAATCGCTTGTCGATGAAGGCAGCTCTGAACCTAGATTCTAAGCATCACTTGTCACTGAAGGCAGCTCTGAACCTAGATTCTAAGCATCACTTGTCACTGAAGGCAGCTCTGAACCTAGGTGTAAGCATCACTTGTCACTGAAGGCAGCTCTGAACCTAGGTTCTTAGAATCTAAGCATCACTCGTCACTGAAGGCAGCTCTGAACCTAGGTGTAAGCATCCCTTGTTGCTGAAGGCAGCTCTGAACCTAGGTGTAAGCGTCGCTCGTCGCTGAAGGCAGCTCTGAACCTAGGTGTAAGCGTCGCTCGTCACTGAAGGCAGCTCTGACCCTAGGTGTAAGCGTCGCTCGTCACTGAAGGCAGCTCTGAACCTAGGTGTAAGAGTCGCTCGTCGATGAAGGCAGCTCTGAACCTAGGTGTAAGCGTCGCTCGTCGATGAAGGCAGCTCTGAACCTAGGTGTAAGAGTCGCTCGTCGATGAAGGCAGCTCTGAACCTAGGTGTAAGCATCGCTCGTCGCTGAAGGCAGCTCTGAACCTAGGTGTAAGCATCGCTCGTCGCTGAAGGCAGCTCTGAACCTAGGTGTAAGCATCGCTTGTCGCTGAAGGCAGCTCTGAACCTAGGTGTAAGCATCGCTCGTCGCTGAAGGCAGCTCTGAACCTAGGTGTAAGCATCGCTCGTCGCTGAAGGCAGCTCTGAACCTACGTGTAAGCATCACTCGTCGCTGAAGGCAGCTCTGAACCTACGTGTAAGCATCACGCGTCACTGAAGGCAGCTCTGAACCTAGGTGTAAGCATCGCTTGTCACTGAAGGCAGCTCTGAACCTAGGTGTAAGCATCGCTCGTCACTGAAGGCAGCTCTGAACCTAGGTGTAAGAATCGATCATTGATGAAGGCAGCTCTGAACCTAGGTGTAAGAATCGATCATTGATGAAGGCAGTTCTGAACCTTGGTGTAAGAATCGATCATTGATGAAGGCAGCTCTGAACCTTGGTGTAAGAATCGATCATTGATGAAGGCAGCTCTGAACCTAGGTGTAAGAATCGATCATTGATGAAGGCAGCTCTGAACCTAGGTGTAAGAATCGATCATTGATGAAGGCAGCTCTGAACCTAGGTGTAAGAATCGATCATTGATGAAGGCAGCTCTGAACCTAAGTGTAAGTATCATTTATCACTGAAGGCAGCTCTGAACCGAGGTGTAAGCATCACTTGTCACTGAAGGCAGCTCTGAACCTAGGTGTAAGAATCGATCATTGATGAAGGCAGCTCTGAACCTAGGTGTAAGCATCGCTCGTCACTGAAGGCAGCTCTGAACCTTGGTGTAAGCATCGCTTGTCACTGAAGGCAGCTCTGAACCTAGGTGTAAGAATCGATCATTGATGAAGGCAGCTCTGAACCTAGGTGTAAGCATCGCTCGTCACTGAAGGCAGCTCTGAACCTAGGTGTAAGCATCGCTCGTCACTGAAGGCAGCTCTGAACCTAGGTGTAAGCATTGCTCGTCAATGAAGGCAGCTCTGAACCTAGGTGTAAGAATCGATCATTGATGAAGGCAGCTCTGAACCTAGGTGTAAGAATCGATCATTGATGAAGGCAGCTCTGAACCTTGGTGTAAGAATCGATCATTGATGAAGGCAGCTCTGAACCTTGGTGTAAGAATCGATCATTGATGAAGGCAGCTCTGAACCTAGGTGTAAGAATCGATCATTGATGAAGGCAGCTCTGAACCTAGGTGTAAGAATCGATCATTGATGAAGGCAGCTCTGAACCTAGGTGTAAGAATCGATCATTGATGAAGGCAGCTCTGAACCTGCAGTAGGTATAACACTAATCCCAAGGCATGTTCAGGAGAGCAACAATCTGATTAAAATTAGCTATACTGGGTCTACCAGGAGATCTAACAGCACTACGTGGACTCCCATGTCCAGGTGACATTTCATCTATAAATAACAATTTAAATATCGACCAATTATACTTCGCCTTTTATCGCGTTATTCGGAAGCATACAAATTCTAAAAATATTGGGTGAGACTATTTTTGCAATAGGCGAACTTGGTCTATTTCAACATTTACAAAACGGAGAAAAGTGCAGTAATAAACTCTGGATTGTATACTAGTATAAACAGATTTTATGACTATACCATCACGGGCTTTTTTTTCGTCTTGAAACTAATTTTATATAAATTTTATATTGCAATTAGTTTCCGGCATACTTTGTAATTCACCCGAATTATTTCTTATATCCTCGGCATAATCTCGAATGTTTTCAAATTCTTTTCAAATCACTGGCATGATTTTGCAAGTAAGGTTTTCACATGAGCTCATGGATATGAGCTCCAATGGGCTGCTGTTAGATCCACATGTAATAGTGGAGCTAATTTTAATTAGACTGGGAGAGCAAGTGATCACGGTCACTCACCAGACAGGGTTTTACACCTACCAGTACACGTGTAATGTTATTGTTAGCTGAATATGATTTAATTTAGAAGATGACTGTGCTAGTCAAACTGATTGAGAATACTCTGCCTTTTAAACATGCCACCGACAACACTCTCAGAGAAAAAAACCTGCTACATTTATCCGTTAGTAGCAAGGGATCTTTCATATGCTATTCCACATACAGGATAGCACATACCACAGCTTTTGATATACCAGTTGTGGTGCACTGGCTAGAGCAAGAAATAGCCAAATGGGCCAATCAACGGGAATCGATCCTAGACTGACTACACATCAGTTGAGTGCTTTACCACTGGGATATACATCCCGCCCTCCTGAACAACCCCATGTTCAATAACGGCAATGTTCGCAAGTAATATCACTGGTCAACAGACAAAGATTCCCACTCTAATAGCAAACAACAAAAAATCTAAGTTTGATGCTAAACACTGTTACATTGTTCATTTTCGAGTTTGCAGATAACAAATATTTTGTTTATTCACAACTAATACACATACAGGAAGAAACCCATCAGCACGTACGTATTTAACCAGAACATTATTGAAAGGGTGTGCTGTCGGGGATTTTCATGTAATGTGTATATTGGTGGTTACTATGTAAAATATTTGTTATCGGTGAACTCGAAAATAATCAATGTGAAAGATTTAGCATCAAACCTAGAAAGTTTGCTGTATTAGAGCTGGAATCTTTGTTTACCTTGTGGTAGTCGGCCATTCCGTGTTTTTGCTATAAAGAAACCTCTGATGGCGATCATAACTATACAAATGTCCATCTAGCTCTCGAAAGGCAGAGTACTCGGACTATTCTTAAACCAGTGTTAGAAAAAAAATTCTACTCAGTTAAACGTAATGGAAGGACTTTCCTTTGGCACTGTCGTGCCCTAACCATAACTCTATTTAGTATTTATAATGTGCTTTATATACATCATATTACATGTGACAGTGTCAAAGGTCCGAAAGGAAAGTCCTACCAAATTTCACTTTGTAGCTAGCATTACTTCATATGATTGAAACACTGACATAACTGTATTAAATAAAATAGTTTCTATCAAAAAAATCATCAGCACTTTTATTTAATTTGTTTTGACGTTACCAGTTACCTCCCCTCCCAATCACGAAAAGCACTCAAATGTGATATTAAATATTTGTTATATAACAACACACCCTAAAAACTCGTGTATATTAACGTCACTTTTGTTTTGTGGTTTTAAAGTGACATGGGGACATTATTTTTAACAAGCTAGTTCTAAATAGTCTTGTAATTACCGAGTTAACACCTTTATCATGTGGTCAAAAATGTGGGATGGGAGCTGACATGTTGGTTATGTTAAAACTTTAAATGTGGGTACAAATAAATATAATAACGATTTATTATAACACCCATTGAAGTTTATATTTTTAGATTGCATGCATTTTATAATCAACTAAATGCTAAGTTCAATGTTGTTTACTTAATAATGCTATTTTATTGATTTCACTTATTGTTAGTTTTAAATTAGGATTCGTTTAATATTTAAAATGTTAGTTTTCATTAAACCTAACGGATCCTTCCGGTATTGGAGTTGCACACGAAAAACTTGGACAATGAAGTTGCTAACACATAACATGCTTACGTCTAATATTATTAAAGGGGTTTCCAAAGGGTATCCCCTAGGAATAGTGGTAGGCATCCATCAATAGGTTTATGTTACAATCTTTACTTAATCATCACTAAAAGAGATTTTTGTTAATAATTTCAGCAGGGTTCGAAACTCGCCAAAAAATATGGTGGCCCAAAAAATAATAATGCATATTTTCAAATTATGGTACGGTTAGTTATATATACAGTACCTTTTTAAACATTTTGTGGAAAATATAAAATCCACATGAAGTTTATATTTCATAATCCAGTATCACTACATTTTGCCTTTGAAAAATTAGACATTTTGACTAGACACAATGAGGCATTATTGGACTAAAGGTTCATTTTATTCCGTAGAGGCTCAGTTCATGCTGTCAAAATACACCCTATGAAATTTATAAGTATTAAAATGCAGTCTCTCTTGTTGATCCACTGCATGGCCGAGTAGTTACAGTGCTCAGCTACAGTACTGATGGTCTGGAGTTCGAATCCAGACCCTAGCACTACTTTGTTTGTAGTGTTTAATGCAGTGTCCACTTGAGGGGGGTGCAGGTGCTTTTCGAGATTATTTAGGGCGACTAATGCCATTATTTTTTAATAATTAAGTCACTCAAACTAGACATTTGGCGACCTGGCCATAGGCTGTTTCGAGCCCTGATTTCAGTTTGAAATAAAACATTTGTTATTTTCCAAACCATCTTTTTTTCTTTCTTTTTTGTCGAGCTAAGAAAACCCCCCAAACAAATCTGAAAAACCTTTACCTATGGTCCTTCCCACAGGGAACACCTTTTTCATACTACCGAGTCTATTGATTTCTAAATTGCACAAAAAAAGAGTATTTTTTGGTTATTTTCAAACACTTTTCTTTTTACGTCAAACCAAACTAAAATTATTTATAAAAAACATTTTTGTAGGAGGATGGGATGTACTATTGGCAGTAGCTTGAGTTGCCACTAGCCCTCCCCTTATTGATATGTTGTAGGGGAAGGCTAAAGGGGACTGTGACAGTGTGTCATACTTCGTCAATCATAGATGGCCAAAAGGTAGCCAGCTACTGTCTGAAATACAATAGTTTTCCTAAATCTGATGCCACAGAGCTTTACTTTGATTATTCTCCCCTACAAATATCAACAAGGGGAGGGCTGGAGGTTGCTCGAGCTATATTGGCAGGTACGAGGTAGACTAGGATAATGTTATCCAGAGTGACAACTTTGAAAGTGTTTCTTTGTTTTAACATTAAAGTCCGAACCACATTGTTAACAGCTATAATAAATTACTCGTCTGCCTTTTGTTACTGTTAGATTTTCCCACATTTTATTTAGACAGAATTTGTGGGAAAACCATTACATGAGCATAGATTCCACATATAAGAATGTAATCATGTCTGATGATGTCACCTTCGCTGAGATCTCCCCGTGGCTTATGACAAAAAAGCATGTAATTTTTTGGGGGGGAATCGGTGTTCTTGCTAATGAGTCTATACTATTGATTGGTGGAAATAAAACACGTTTATATGATTTTTGTAATTTTTCATAAGGTACTTTTCAAAAACATCACATAATGAAAATTTAAAGTAAATGTTATATACCGTAAATATTTAAATTTATGTTTTGATGTTTTGTGATGACATTTTTGGGTAAAAGAGGTTGTGGTTTAGTG
The DNA here is from genome assembly GCF_016097555.1 of Gigantopelta aegis. Taxonomy (NCBI): domain Eukaryota; kingdom Metazoa; phylum Mollusca; class Gastropoda; order Neomphalida; family Peltospiridae; genus Gigantopelta; species Gigantopelta aegis. The sequence goes on along the minus strand of NC_054708.1, from coordinate 41,033,105 downwards.
TTGATTTAAAAAATATTTATTAAATCTTGATATTTAAACGTTAAAAATTATTTATTTATTAAAAAAAAATTAATGTGCAAGTGTATTACATGTCTTTTGAAGAAATACATATAACTGAATCTTGATCGAAAATAAATGAATGCCTTAAAAAATGCCCACAATGTGATAGATATGTATTATGTCTATGAAGTGTTTGCTTCATGATCCAGCATTGGGACACACAGTGACCGACACACACATGCATGCAGTGCAGTGCACAACCACACACATACAGAGTAAAACAAAAATTCGCACGCTGAAATATTTATTTAGAAATATAGTTTTACAACTATGTGGCAAATACTGCATGTTAGAGACATACCAATGGCTGAATAAACAATTTGCTGGGATGTTGTTAAACAAACATTCCTTTCCAGATACTGTATTCTGACTCCTGGAAAAAGGTTAAAAAGTTCTGGAAAATGAAACCTCTTTGAAGTGTATAAACCCTGATAACACGTCATGACGTTATTAAATTACATTACATCCTTCCAACCCTCTTGGAGCGTATTCCATTAAAAAAGCAAAATGGCAGTCAGCATGTTTTTTGTCGGAGATTTAAGCGAAGTCGATATAGGTGACATGGTTATCATCTAGAATTGTGGAATCTGTCATTGCGATGGTTTTTTCACGATTTCTGTCTGGACAAAATGTTTCGGACATCTAAAGCTAATTAAAGGGAGAATAGTAATTTATTGTAGTTGTTAACAATTTTTGGAACTTTAACAGCCATTAAAGATTAAATATGAGTGCATAATTAAATAAAACATTTCCTTCTTAAAGATTAAATACATGTAATATATATAAAGATTAGTTATAGAACTTATGCAATTTGTTTTTTGTTCCAATGTTACATGACAGCAGTCTTTTCATTTAACAAGTGCTAGGAGGAAGCCACCACAGCAGGAGTTTTGAATGCAAGATAAATGGGCTAGGTTTAAAAATTAAAGTTTTGTTTCTTTTTCACCAATAATAATCAAGAAATTAGGTACAATGTAAGTTTCCTAAAAGGAATCGAACACATGTAACAACACTACAGTCCGTCCCATCCTCCTACAATTTTTTTTTTTAAATAATTTCAGTTTGGTTTGATATAAGAAGAAAAGTAAAAGTGTTTTGGAAATAACAAAAAACACCCCTATTTTTGGGTGTAATTTAGTATACAATCTGCTTAAAAATAAATAATTTATAGTAAATTCCATTGTATGAAACAGGCATTTCCTGTGAGAAGGACTATAAATATATATCTTCTGGATGAACATTGTATTTATTTTAAAATATTTGTAAACATATAGCTCAGAATTATAATTTTGTTTGAAACTTAAGCACCTTATTGATCCAAGTTGGACATTACAAATTTATCATTATCTGCAACCATTATGGAGTTGATTACGTTATCTATTTAGATATTTATGTGCAAACTTGTATGTAACATACTACAGTAAATTAATCCAAATTGATTAATTATGTGCATATTTTTACTCTAAATGTGTACAAGATCTGTGAAAATAAGTATGACCTACACATTTTTATTTCAAACAAAATATGCAATATGGCAAAATGAAGTTTAATTAATGTTGTATAGTAATCATTTAATGCATTAAAGGTAATGAACAGACCATAGCTGTGATCTAAAACACCAAGGGTGCCTCACTCAGTCACTTTGCTCTAGTTACTTGGATATGATACTATCTATATTTCACGTGCACTTGCTATTTTACAATGATTTGTCTTTAAGTTTTACTTATGTTTCCCTTCAATTTTTTTTTTGTTTTAAATGTTATAAGATGTATGATTTTGAATTTGAATGTTTTTGGTTTTTTAACTATTCAATGAGGTACAAATTTAAAGTTTTTGGGGGCTTTTAAAAAAAAAAGTGATCATAACTTCTATTAATACATGTAAATGAAAGTTATTAATATTTATAATGTGTGTAATTATCATAAAAACCCACAATTTTATTTCAGGCCAGTAAAGTCGAAGTAAAGGAAGAAGATTTCAACCCAGAATTTATATCTCGCATGATCCCCAAAATAGATTGGCCTGCATTAGCCAAAGCTGCTGTTGATGTGAGTGATATTCGAAATATACTTAATCCAAGGTTCGAAACTCGCCTAAAAATATGGTGGCGCAAAAAATAATAATGCATCTTAGCAAATTATGGTAAGCGAACCACAAGCAAGATTTTAATGTGGAATATTAATAGTGGCTCTAGAGAAGATATTATTTGGACGACTAACGCCATTATTTTTTAAATATTTAAGTCGCCCAAACAGGACATTGGTTGCATTTGGTGACCTGGCCACAGGCCGTTTCAAGCCCTGATAGTCTAGTGTTGGGAATTGTAATTCTATTATTGATCATAACTGATCAACATGTACACTAGTTGCAACAATAGGCCTGAGAGTAAAACATTTGCATAACCCATTTATGGGCTAAGCAATAATATATTCAGGTAACCCATTTCCTAAATTTAATGCCCGAATGAAAGACATGTAAATCAACATGAGACTTGTGTGACCAAAACAATCGTCCTCTCATCTTTACACATTAAAAAGAGTTTTCATATCCCATGTAAAAAAACAGGATGCATTAGATTTATATCAGAATGAACATTGTTTCACCGACCTGTTGGATCTCAGGATTTAGAATTCCTAGTTGTTCCTCATTCAAGATCCATCTTCCATACAGGTGGCTGCTTAACAGGTTTAACTTAATATATGTAGTTTTGTGCTGATGCCACTTCAGAAATATTGGAATGCAACAAATATCAAATAATGTATTGTGTAAAAGCTTTCACATTTCTTTACAGGTTGGTCATAACAATGATTTGCCATCAGAGGTAGTTTCAGATTTTGAAAAAAATGAAGATTTTCTTAAAAAGGCTCACCATGTTTTAATGCAGGTAATATTTTATATATTATTTGGATTGTTGGCATTATCTGTTTTAAGTGTAATACTGCTTGCTGATAAAAAAAAATTCACAACAGTCAACTCACATTTATCTTGATAATTTTTTTTTTTTCAGTACATGATATAAACATGATAGTGGTATTATACATTTATTTGAATCAACTTTTATATTAACATTGTTTTCAAGGTAATAAAAGCAGTAGCTCAAAAGTAACAATTATTTCAAAACTCTTTTATCTACAAGTGTTTTAATGTTTTTGTTTAAGGGAGGTGGTAAAATTTGTGTTCAAATATGAATGCCATTTGATTTTTTATTATCAAAATGATTAAATATATAGCTTGTACAAGAATTCTCTAAGCTATTTTGGTTTCAGTTTAAATAGACTTAAGAATTATAACAGCAGCCAACCCAAACATTATTATGCCCTACTGGTCCAATCAGAGGGGACTTTAGGTTTTGTTTGTTTGTCCCACATTAGTGCCCTACTGGTCCAATCAGAGGGGACTTTAGGTTTTGTTTGTTTGTCCCACATTAGTGCCCTACTGGTCCAATCAGAGGGGACTTTAGGTTTTGTTTGTTTGTCCCACCTGTAATTTGCTGAACTTTTCTCCTTTTTTTCGTAATGCCTCGAGATATTGAGCTGAAATTTTATGTACAGCTTTATTATGAAAAGTTACAGATCAAGTTTGACTGTCAGACCAATTTACCTAGCATATTTGTGAAAGTCCTTGAAAATAGGTATGAAAATGTGTTGGGGCCAGTAGAAGACATACATGTATTGCTTTAGTAGTACTCTCAGAATACTCTCAGCATAATGTATTTTCCACGCATTATCCCTTATTTCAAAATCATACATGTATGTTCAGTGTCCTTATAGTAATTTTTAGCTACGTGTACAACTGTTAGTCCCCAATAAGCATCAATATTGAGTTTATCCCAGTATGCTGGACATTTTATATCAAAGCATCTACAGGTCATTTCATCAGTGACATTACAATTCTTGTACCATCTATGCATCTTATTTGAAATTTTTACTTGTCCATTTATGATTTAATAATGTGACTTGCAGGTTGAAGTTATTGAGGGAAACCTCGTGTGTCCAGAGACTGGGAGAAAGTTTCCCATCAGTAATGGAATACCAAACATGCTGTTGAATGAAGACGAAGTTTGACTGGGTTTATCTCCAACAAGTGATGTTTTATTCAGGCAAAACAAACACAGCAAATTTGGAACATTTGGCCTCATGCACAACTTAACTGATTTTAGACAGCATTACCTTTACTATAGACACCAAGCTGACAAATACAGGGTATATGTGAGGTTTACCACTCTTGTGGCAAAGTGATGTTTGTGAAAAGAAAGACAATCCTGCTGGAAGATGTTGCAGTCTTTTGGTGATATGTCTTGCAGAGCAGTGCATAAAGTAACTCCATCTGAAGCAGTGTTGTTTCTTCATCTGTCTGTATCCGGCATTTTGTGAATCATCTTTAGTGTTCATTGGTCATTTCATAGCAAATGTACAAGAACTCACTGCCATGTGTATGTTCATCTGATACCATAGTTTGGTTTAAAAATTCATTTTGTTTACTTGTGATATACATTTTGAGCTGGGGCATCATTCTTTCATTCATTTTGTTTGCAGTGAAACTTGCAAACAGTAAAGCAGCTGTTTTGCTCCTAAGAAATGTTTGCCAAGTTCTCTTAAGTTTTTGCCAATTCTCTTCATAATATATACCAGAATCATTTGGTATGCAGTCATTAAACACTGTTTATTTGGTTTCAAGTGCAAGTCATAACTCATTTATCTGTCAAAAACTTATCATTGGTGTATTTCAAAGAAACTTGAAACCCACATGTATCGTCAAGTCCATTGTACTTAATAAATTTTCTGTTTTCAAGGCCATAAAAAAACTATAGATGAACTGATAATTTTACATGTAGTTGGGGTTTCTTTTTTAAATTTTACTAAACAAGTAACAATGGAATTTTTTTCTTCTTAAGTTTATTGTTCTTGGAATATTATAAGGTGTCATGTGTTGAAATACGAGAAAGAAAGTGAAGCAAAAGTTGAGCGTTTACATTGAAATGAAGGTTGTAGGACAATCAAAATGGCCTTTCAAATACATGTACATGTATGTTCATAGCAGATATGTACATGTATATAATTCAATTGATTTTGACAAAAATATTTTCGATTTGTGAGAATTTAGTACTTGAAAGTTCACTTGTAGCAGAAGAATATTGGCATAAACATCTCCATTTTAAACTTTGTTTGAAGCAATACTACATAATTTATAACAATAGCTTTTATGAAAGAAATTTATCAAAAGTAAAATATTGCACACATTTTAAATGCATTAAACTGATTATCTTGACAAATATTGTTTGTTTTGATGGTTTCAAGTTGTTGGTGTCATGAAATGGAATAGAACCTTTATTTAAGTTTACGTTAGCAGTACTGTTAAAGGGACCATTTGCTGCCATTATAAGATGTTTCTCAATAACAAGGCCACTTCAAATAAAATGTCCTTGTTTAGAACATCAGTGCCTCTATATCCAGTGTTTTTCTGATCATCCACATTTTGTAGTAGCTTAAATGTAAATTGTTCATTGTCCTATGTCTTTCTTTTTTCTTACATACAAAATTATTGGGAGAACAAATCTTAATTCAGACTGCTACAAGCACTAGGATGAACAGAAATAAATTCAGTAGACATACCCTAGTATTCTAAACAAAACAAAAAGTGCATTAAATATAAAATAGTAGTCGTTAAAAAGTCTCTACATGTAACCGGGCGTTACAAAGAAAGAAAGGAATGTTTTATTTAACGACACACTCAACACATTTTATATACGGTTATATGGCATCACATATTGAGAGAGGAAACCCGCTGTCGCCACTTCATGAGCTACTCTTTTCGATTAGCTGCAAGGATCTTTTATATGCACCATCCCACAGACAGGGTATTACATACCACGGCCTTTGATATACCAGTGGCTGGAACGAGAAATAGCCCATTGGGTCCACGACGGGCATCAATCTCAGACCCACCGCGCATCAAGTGAGCGCTTTACCACTGGGCCACGGTATGGCGCTATGGAATTGAATGCAACCACAGTCAATAGGGGGTTAGGGAGGCCTTCCCCAGAAAGAAAATAGGTTAAAGGAAAGGACAATTAAGGCATCTGGCCTGGTATGCATATTCAACGATATATAATGCACATTATTGCTTAATATCAACAAGTATAATCGTATAGTTAATTAATAAAACGGTTAAATGTGACGGCTATTATATATCATGGGCGCAGCCATTTTGTACCATCCCAGTGAATACGCCCTCTGGCGGGCTGGTGGTTACGTAATACCTAACGTGTCATGTCAGGAATTGGTCTTCGAACTGAAGAAACAAAACATACCTGATTTTTGCAGATGCATCGCAATGTTCTGTAATTATATCCATCCTAGTAAGCCAGCAGTGTAAGTGTTGAAATACCTGTATTATGTTTCGTACATAAATTAACCCAGGTACTGAAACAATAATCGGAGTGTTTTCTTGGTTAATTGGTCTTTTCTTTCCGTGGCCTTTCTGTGGTTCCTGATTGGCAGGTGTATATTCAGACGGTCCCCAGACACTGTGTCTAGACACACTGAAAAGACGTGCCTCTTTTATGAAGATCACAGGGTATTGTGTGATAATAGCACGAATACACCTCAAAGCGTAATGGACATTACCATCCGCCCTGCTTTATTACTGTAAGTAATTCTGTAAAACCCTTGATTAAGTAGACTTTCCCATCTAAAATCACAAAACTGACCAATTACATCGTCCCAAAGAAAAGAAAAGTATCACTTGGGTATCGTGAGTGGTAGTTTTTGCTTGAACGTGACCTACCAATAGGCCTAATAGTATGCATATTTTTTTTGGATTTAAAAAAAACCCCAAAAACTATAACTCCCATTTCGTTCTATTGATGTAACCTGAAATATATTTAGTTAAATCGTTTATTATACTATCAAGTCATTTATGTTGTTTTACAAGTCAGGCTGATGAAAGCGAAGCGCCTTGTCGTAAATTAGAGCGTTTGTTTACACTGTGCATAGAGAAGATGGACGGAGCTGACGTCACTTCGCCCCAAGCTATACTACCGGACGTCACAAAAACGAAACAAAATGGCTGCCCCCAGTTAGCAGGAATAATCATGGGTTTTTATTAACTTTAAAATTACGCATTTTTCATTTGTTAAAGTGTCAGTATGTGTTGGTGATCCGGGTATGCATCTTTCCAACACACAAGGCTCTTGTTTGAGTTGACCCTACCTAAGTTTAGGGTTAGGGTTAATAAAATTATACATTAATGATAAGAGTAATTAATTTTGTCAAAAGGTTAACGTTTTAAAAAAACATCTGTGTATGGTGCCATACCCATTTTACCCTCTGGCAGAAACCCTGCTGTTGTATTTAGAGAAAAGGATTGGAATGTGGTGATGGTCTGAAATGGAAGTATGGGGGAACTCAGGAGAAAAAGTGTTGGTGGGGTACAAAAAATTGCCAATGTATGTGTCCAGGACAGCAAACTTTAACCTTAAATGAATACAGGCATGGAAATAAAGGATTTTAATCTTACGGTCCAAAATAAAATTTAAAAAAATACAAACACCACCACCAACTATCATTGAATGAGAAAATAAGGATGCAAAGGCTATTAAAGTAACAAAAACATTGTCAAAAACAAGCATTTTTTATTTTCAATAGAAGTATAAAATAAAAATGCCCACAATGAACATGACACACATAGACTAGAAAATGTCAAACTTGTAACCTTTAATATAAATTTAAATGTTTCAACAATATTAATGTATGTTCATAAATTTCCTCATTTATTGAAATTACTCCCATGGGTTTTCTTTTCACACAAAAATATAATCAACAACGAAAGTTTACCTAATGTTAAAAGAAATGGCATAACATTTATAAATTAACCTATTTTTATTAATTAGTATTCACATCTGAAATGTTTACTATTTACAAACATAAACTCATCAACCTTTGCCTTAACACAACTGGAGGAACTAGTTTTCTTTTAAGTTTATTCAACCATGGCAAATTTAGATGCCATAAAAGATATTTGCTAAACTTTCGTTGTTAAGTATAATATTATTATGGTGGGAGTCTGGTGTGTCACTAAACATTTATTCATGTATTTGGTTTTAGGGGATTTCTGTGAAGCGGGTAACAATTTAGAAAAACTGCTAACAAATGGATATAAGCACAAACATTTAATATTCCTGTTATAACTTGATAATGTGTGAATAAAATCTTCATAGTAAACTACGGTGTTAAAGACTAATTACTTCATGATACATACATGTAAAAGGAGGTTTACAAAATCCATGTAATAATTAGTACATATATAACATTAAAACTAACAATGTAATTATAAAGATACATATTAAATGTAAGGTTTATCTTGACAAAACTTGTTACAAGTAAAAAAAGTATTTAACAATAAAAACATTAAAAATCACAATGAAAGGTACAGGTACATGTCATTTTAGAATGGAAAGTTTTAGCATTTAGCCATAATCTTCTCTCTTTTTTCACTGATCCATACTGCTACTATTAAACATGAAATTAATGCAACCCATTATTAATGCAACCCATTATTGATGCAACCCATTATTGACACAATAAGACCTCAAATGGATTGGATTATTTTTGATTATATGGATTTAGCTCCGTTGGAAGTGCTCATCTGAGCTGATTGGGTCATAGGATCAAACATTCTCAGTTGGTTTTTTCTCATGATCCCGTGTCCCACAACTGATGTCTCAAATGTTCTTTGTTGCTAATAAAACATGTACGGGGTTTCCTCTAAATGTTTGATAATTAATCAATGAATGTGCTCCAAGTTGGGCCATTAAACAAAACAAACATTTATTTTTTGTTTGCTTTTACTGAAATTATACAACTACTACTTTTTGTGGATGGCTACAAGATTTTGTAAGCTGGTACCCTTGTGGACTACTACAAAACAAATATACGGCAATATCCGAGTTAACTGAAAACAAATGAGTTTTCTTTGTTTAGTGTGGACTTTCAAGTTCCAGAAGCCTTAATATAAAAGATATGCATTTCAGTGTGAACTGATCATGAAGCATTAATTTAATAAAAACTTCACATAGTTTCAGTTTTTATTGTTTGCTATAACCAGATGCAAAGAATCAAATTCCTTTCTTCTTAGCCACCACAGGAATTGCATAATAAAAACCATTTAGATAGCAACTGAAGCTGCTAGTAACTGAACAGTTGGCAATCATTCCAATGAACTGGGTGAAAAAAACTTATGGTATCACTTTGAATAAATACTTTGCCTTTCAATATACAACACATAAATTAAATTTAATTTAAACTCCAATAAATTACAAATGCTGCTACTAAAAAGATATTAAAACCTCCATATAAATAAGTAGTTAGGCTTGTGAATCATTTTGACAGTCCCTTTAGATGCTCTCAGAAATCATCTAATGTAGTACAATTTAACATGTGTAAAGCAGCCACCCATCTTGACCACTTTATTCAGAATGTAGGTCAACTTCTGCCTAAACTGCAACGAGTCCCACATTGATGAACACATTGGGTTCCCCAAATTCTGTTCCTCCCAACTAGTTGACTATTGAATTTAAGATTGTTTCTCAGAAAGGAGATAAAGTGTAGAACTCGGTCACTTGAAAAAGCCATACTTTTTCATATTTCCAGCAAAGACTTGAAATATTTCAATTTTGTGTTGAATATGCCTCAAAAAGGAAGATTTTTCTGTTAATGCTAGTACTCTACAACACAGCAAGGGACATAGTATGTGCTTTCCTGTCTGTGGGTAGCCATAAAATAACTAATGCTGTCTTTTTGACAAAAGATTTCAGCCTATACTCTATCAATATTATTGACTCGATTTTGCATCAAAATTTGTATGCCACACAATTTAATTTTTTAAATATTTTCACAAACTGTCCATGCCATCTATGAGTCAATAAATATTGTCAGTGCCAAAATATTGTGCATTACTGATTGTGTATGGGCCACTCTGGTGTCACAATTAACATACTTCACTGGAGTGTCATCATACATACAAACATTCCTTTCCTTTAGGTGACTGCTTCAAACAGGTGTGATTGAACTTGAGGACTGGACCAACTGATCACTGAATACCAACGTAGTGTTTTACAGGTTAGTCACAAGACATGGAGTCGTGGCTGCCAGGTTGTCCACACTGGGCCCATGTCTCAAGCTACTCTGGGCTCCACAGTGCAGTGAAGGATCTGGTCCATGGGCTCCCTGGGGACCCTGTCGCCTGCTCGGATCTGGACCACTTCTGTACTCGGGATTTGGACCCTTAGCAAGAGAGCTTGATGCCCTGCAATAGATGATACATTGCATGACATTAATGTACACTAGCTTTATAAAACAGAACAATTGCAAAGATATTACAACCTTTTAAAACATTTTGAAACTACTTCACATGCAATGAAAGGGTAAAAAGAAAAGAAAAATTATAACAAATTTGGGTTATACTAATACATTTTTTATTACAGGGGGAAGAGATCATATAATCAATATATCATCTGATATCACGACAGGTGGAAATATGTATCTAATTAAAGCATTAACAACACCCAAGCCTGTATATAGATTTCAATTATTACCAAAGGAACTATAGTCTTTTGTTCATCCTAGCCAACCTGAGACCATTCTCACTGATATTTACTACCGATATTTCAGTCAATACATCCCCTATCCCATTTGCTGTATTCAGCAATTCCTTTTTATGTGAAAGCAAAATGACTATTGAAAGGTTTTTTTCTTCTGTTTTTGTAATTCTTACAAAAATTGTTTTAATAACTCTTTCTAACAGAAAGATAGAAATATTCAGCTAAAAATCTGTAAAGAAGATGGCAGTAATTGATCTATTTAAATCCTCCTGTTACAGATTAATTAAACTAATACTATTATAAGAAACCAAACACATGCACAGGCATACATTTGTAATGTTCAGTAAAATAAAACTTACAAGAGGAGAGTTGGATCTGGTCCATTTCTTAGAGAAGGGTTTGGTCCATTTGCCACGGTTCTATTAGCAGATGTAAATTGTCGCTGCTGGAGTGGTTGCCTCGTTACTGTACTTGGTGCTAATGCTTTCTTGGGTCTTAAAAAAATACCATAACTCATAATAAAATACATGATGGATGTAGCAGATAAACTCATGCCAAATATATCTCATAAATCAAGAGTTTTTATGAAGTGTAACAGAAACTCTAACACAATAAGAAAATGTGTAAAATGTCAATATTAATTTTTTATTTTTACTAAAAATCTCATTTATTCAAGTGAATACTTTTAACTCTGTACATGTTAAAATATTTCATTTTAAAGATAATGAAACAGATTTTGATCCTGATTAGACAATAGCACCTGCTTTAAGAAATGATCTTTATTCAGAATAGAAAACAAGGTATGTTCGATTGACTTAGAGACAGCTGTAAGCACATTGTCAAACAATGCTAAGCTTTAAATATAACAAACTCCATCTGCCAATATAACATGAACTTCATAAACAAATGACTACATGTATTAAAACAATGTTTTATAATGGAGAGATACTATTTCTATATCACTTTCCTATGGAAAACTAGGGGAACCCAATCTTAATCACAAATGTTTCTAATCACTAAATAAATATTTTACTAACTGGTAATGAATAAAAATAATAAACAAAGCAAAGCATAACACAGCTACACGTCACATGTTCCGGCATGCCAATCCATAATGAGTGTCACTTCACAACACTAAGATGCCATGACAAAGAGTAATAATGTAGAAAGTTGTAAAATTGGCCCAACTAACAAGGCATGCAAATTTACAATCCTATATGCTGGCCACTGTTTTTAGTAGTCTGTATAGAGTGAATAACAATCTATATAGACAGACTGAGTAAACATTGCTTGAATGAAGTAAATGTATATATAAACAGTACTCGTAATAACAGTACTCAATATATGTACACAACATAACAACAAATTAAGTGTGAAGTAAATGTATATATAAACAGTACTCGTAATAACAGTACTCAATATATGTACACAACATAACAACAAATTAAGTGTGAAGTAAATGTATATATAAACAGTACTCATAATAACAGTACTCAATATATGTACACAACATAACAACAAATTAAGTGTGAAGTAAATGTATATATAAACAGTACTCATAATAACAGTACTCAATATATGTACACAACATAACAACAAATTAAGTGTTCATTTCCAAAATGCGATACACACCAATTTCCAAATTAAGAGTTGGAGTTTGTCAAAATATGATACATGTCCATTAAACAGAATTGTGTGAATACAGTACATCATACATGTATTTCACAGCAAAATCACAAATTTCTCAGAATGACGTAAATGGGTATATCAGGTTTTGGAAATGACCTCTTTAAATATTGAATTCAGAGATATTTAGTCTAAACATGCCATGTTTTAAAGCTATCCATAAATATATTAACAACATAATTTCCCAGCGATTCCCTCCAATTCACACATCTGGATCTGTGATTGCAGTCTGCAGTCAAGGCTCAATGTTAGACCAGATTCAGATTCATGCAAATGCAGACTGAGGTAAAAATTACCTTAAACTAAAAATAAGAATACTTTGCTGGGTGTTGAAAAGCAATACATGTACAATTGTTTTCTTATTTCCCAAGTTAAAGGGCCATAACTCCTTGAGTATTGGTGAGGTACATGATATGCCCATCAAAAGAAGGTCGCAGTGACCTAGTTATGGTACACAACATACCACCATCCCAAATTGTATTTGCATGCAAGATTTGATGATCCTATATGAATTGATAAGGACAATATGGCCTGGACAAGGATTTCCTTCAATGTACAGTAATGCATGAAAAGTGGTTCACAGTGACCTAGTTATGGTATGTGATACACCACCATCTTAATTTGTATTTGCATACAAGATTTTGATGATCCTTTATAAATTGATAAAAAGATATGCTCCGGAAATGAAATTTTTACAAATTGACTAATGGACAACACCATACTATAATACAACCGGTCAAAGACAGGTGTATAAAAATGGGTATATCGCCATGAATGTCAAACATCTGTAACAGTACATAATAAAGACAGTGGCGGATCCAGAAAATTTAGGGGGGGGGGGGGGGGGGGGGGGCGCAGTGACATGAAGCAGAATGCCAATGGAACTTTGGGGGAGGTTTGGAGGGGGTCGTAAAATTAAAAAATAATATACTAAAATTATAACTGTCGCAAAATTTAGGGGGGGGCCCCTAGATCTGCCTCTGAAAGATATACACAAAGTTTCAGCTAAGTATCTTGTAGTATTGCGAAACAAAATTTGGAAAACAAACTTTAAAGGGACATAACAGTGCATGATAAAGCTAGACACAAAATTTCAACTTAATATCTTGAGGCATTGTGAAACAAAATGTGGAAAACTAAATGTAGGGCAGACAGATGAACTGAAGGACATCAATGGAAGCCATCTAGCCCAAACCGGTTCGAGCAGTAGGGAACTAATAAGAGCAACAACAGTTTTGGGCTGCGTTAAACACCAGAATTTAGAGGCTTTTCATCTCTGGTAGTGTTAAGATACTAGTCTATCTATAAAAATTATAATACTCTGTACAGGCCATTACAGAGCCTGGAAAACAGCATCTTCTCAAACCAAGACAACCAACTTGTACCCATACACCACTATGTGGACTACTGGTAGAGAATGGTAGTGTTGGCATGCGAAGATGGGCAATAACAAGTGGCAGCAGCTCTACACATGGCACCTGTCCTGGTGATCAGCGTGATTCTCGGCAGTCGATTCGTCCTCGTCACTCAAACAGCATGATTGAGCTATGTGGGTCAGCACATCATTTGTTGTCTGCAGAAGTTGCTCGCTCATCCTTGAGAGCAGCACAGGAACAGATTGAGAACTCATAATTACGTACGTTAAAGTGCATGAATCAATGTTGAAGTTTTGAAACGTGAAGATTATACATTGAACAACATGTCCATAAAATAGTACAACCAAATAATTTCATTTACTAATAGAAAAAAGTGGTATGTGAGAATGAACAACAAAATAAGTTGAATTATGGGAGAAAGGAGGGGCATAAACACTGCACCCCAGCCCACCCCCCAAACAAATACTAAAGAATGACTGCTCACTTGGTGACATGTTTTGCCTTCTGCTGCTGGTGTTTTGCTGGGGTGGCTGGACCGCTTGATGGATGTTCAACAGATCGTGATGGACTTGTGGTAGGACTTGAGCTTCAACCATAACATTTACACTTTTAATTAAATTCATTATAGATCTGGACAAACAAACAAGCAGATCATTTGATTTCTAAAACTACAGAATAATACAAGTTTTCATTCTGTTTTTTTATTCAAGAATCAGTAAATAATTTACTCCTTCACATGGTTAGTGTAAACAAAAATATGTACAAAACAGGGTAAAATATAAAGCTATAATTGTAGTATTTAATTATTAAAAGTTGAATGGTGAAGTTGATCGATGTTGCTGTATATAAAAATGTTTCCCAGTTCTTATGAAGTCACAAGACTGCATTGTATTATTATTAATTGTTGTCATACATTATTCTGACCCTAAATTACAATCAAATAAGACATAATCATCAAAAGTAAAAAAATTAAAAGGAACAAGATAACACTGTATATTTTAATCTCTTAAATACCAATGCTGAAATACCTTGGTTGCTGAGAAAAGGAATCATATCCAAACACTACTGGCTCCAAACTGGCAGGGGAGGTTACTACCGATGTTTTTGCATAAGTGACTGGAGTGCTACTACTGTCTGAAACTGAAACACAAACCATCCTCCCTAATTAGATAACACAAAATGGAAAATATGTCCTTCCAGAATTATCTTTGCTAAGAGAAGTATATATCACCATATACACACACTCAATGCACATTGTAAATTTTATGAGGACTGTAAAATATTTAAGAATTCCTTTTACTACACTTCAGGATACTAAAGGTGATATCTTGTCCAACGTCTTGCCAGTCCACAGTGCATTCAGCATTTCTTATTTTCTGCCTATTTGCACTGGCCAGAAATAATAAAACAGTTGAAAATAGCTATAATAAAGACAATTTTCTGTAAGACAGAACTGGGAATTTTGATTTGCTTGACAACAATGGTGGAACATCGCGGTCATTCTGAAGAATTGATAGCTGATTGTGACAACTAATTTGATTATAAATTTGACCATCTTACCAACAATAAATATAATTGGGATATGAACTGTAGTTCAATTCTAGCACAAACTGTTATCAGCAAAACACATGACTAAAAATATTGTCAGTACCTAACAGATAAGACATTTGGCCACATTTAATCGACTTAATCAATTTTTCTTCTTATTTTAAACATTAACTGCTCTAAAATATAAAAATTAGTTCATAAAAATAATACTTATCCTTTGACACATGTATATGAACATTATTTATGTACTGTAAATCATAAAATATTGGCAATCTTAAAATTTAGCGAAATGCAAATAAGTGACATATTAGCGACATAGATATAAGAAACTAAAAAAAGAATAAGCTTAAGTTGTAGGATCAGCTAAAAAAATAATAATTGGCGAATCTTAATGTTATGCAGTTTAAAGAAATCTTGGATTTAGTAGAATACTGTAGTAATATGCATGCTAACTAACTATTATTGTTTGCCATTCTTGGTGTAATCAATAGTATGTAACCATTGTTGTACCTTCAGTTAATCACAGACAAAAGAATTGCACTTTTTTTTTTTTGGAACAATTTGTTGTATTTCTTTAAATTTAGCGTCATGAAATATTAGCATCTTGTATGGCATCACTAAATTCGCTAACATTTTATGCTTGCTAACATTTCCTGAGTTACAGTATTTATAAACTTTTGAAGTGAAAATATGTGAATTTGTTTTATAAACTTGTACCTCCTCATTGTGGTTTTTGGCAAAATTAATCCACTAGTCTAAAGGTTAAGCTGAATTATGTAGAAATGGCTATTTTGACATTAAAGTAATTTTTCAATACAATTTGGGGATTAAGATATAAACCAAAGACAGCTACGGATATTAATATCCTAGCTGTTCAAACAGCAAATCACACTTTGGCAAGATGGAACAACGAAAAGAAATAATGTTTAATAATACATATATCTGCGTATTATTTAATCAATAGTTGTCAATTGGTAAATGTTACCCCAAAAAACAAGGTTCAGACATTGGGAAGAATACCACTGCTATTTATTGTAATTAGTAGGGAGGGTTGTTCATGTGCATTTTTCTAATGACTTGACAGTACATACATGTAATACATTAAGATGGAAAAGCTTTCACTGAGGGTGTGAGTGATTAATTCAATAAAGTACCACACTCCAGGAGGGCATTTCAACAACAAGCTGTAGTTAACTACTACACAGATCGAAGACTAAATTTAAAATTTGGAAACATCAGAAGAGATTATTGTGGAAAATGTTTTCTTGTTTCTAATATTTTACTTACCATGTGCCACTGAGGAAGATCTCCCTGACCTACAGTTTTAAAAAATAAAAATATATCAGATAATAAAATTATTAAACAGTAAAATTATTATTTCCATTTGTTTTTTTTGTGTCAACACCATTATTACCAACCACTACTGTAAGTACTAACAGTAACTATAATACAAATGTATATAATTCCATGGTTTAGTGGATAAGCTGCTGGACATTCAAGCCTATGACAGTGGTTCAAATCCTGTCAAAGCTGACTCACACTTCTATTAATTTTTCTCATCTATCACACTCTGGCTATCATTCTCATTATCTTAATATCAAAAACTTTCTATATTTCGATCCTGTCTGTCAGTTTCATCGCTGGCCTGACCCATGTCACTGACAACAGCTGGTTACAAGTGCCTCTTTACAAAGACCGAAGTAACTACTGAATACTCTCCAAAGTGGTCAGACCAAGCCCACAGCTAAAAGCTGATGTGAAATGGCAGGTGTGTGGCACAAATAGTCACAAGAGACAAACACCTATCACAGTTGGAGAGACAAGGACTGGGATGTGGAGATGGACAGCTGTCACAAGTCAAATATATAATAATTGAGCCACATAATCACTGTGATAAACTGTATGAAGTCAGGGCAATTTAATATAACAAGCTAGGATTAATGTGTTACGTTTGATATGATGTAACAAAAGAGAATGAGTAGACTGGCATGTAAGTGTTGAAGGTAATTGTAAAGTGTGGGTATCAACTAGTGTGGTGCATGCATTGTGAGCCTGGGTTAGTAATTTTGGAAAGAAGAGTTACAGAGTTAGAGGTGGTTGAAAATACTGTGAAATATGTTTCTTTATTTACTCTGGGTTGGTGACAACCTGAATGTAAGAATCACGATGGTGATAATGATGGTAATCATGATTATGATGATCAGTGAATGGTCATAACAATGACGGCGTCGTCAGTGAATGGTCATAACAATGACAGCGTTATCAGTGAATGGTCATAACAATGACGGCATCATCAGTGAATGGTCTTAACAATGACGGCGTCGTCAGTGAATGGTCATAACAATGACAGCGTTATCAGTGAATGGTCATAACAATGACGGCATCATCAGTGAATGGTCATAACAATGACGGCGTCATGAGTAAATGGTGATGATCAGTGGTCATGATGATGACGGTGATGATCAGTGAATGGTCATGATGATGACGATGATGATAATGATAATCAGTGAATGGTGATGACGACGACGACGGCAATGATGGTGATGATTTTCAATGAATGGCCATAATGACAATGGTGATGATCAGTAAATGGTCATAATGATGAAGGCAGTGATGAAATTCTGTGAATGATCATAATGGCGATGACGGTGATGATGATCAGTGAATTGTCATAATGACGACGGCAATGATCAGTGAATGATGATGATGATCAGTGAATGGTGATCATGACAATGGCGATGATGGTGATAATGATCAGTGAATGGTCATAATGATGATGGCAATGATCAGTGAATGATCATGAAGATCAGTGAATGATCATGAAGATCAGTGAATGGTCATAATGACAACGGTAATGATCAGTGAATGGTGATCATGGCGATGATGGCGATAATGATCAGGGAATGGTCATAATGATGATGGCAATGATCGGTGAATGCGCATGACAGTGATGATCAGTAAATGGTCATCACGGCGATGAATGGTCATAACAACAACGATGAGGGTGATTGTTGTGAAATTAATTGTTTCAAAGAGCATGATCCTTTAAAATTAAATTTCAATGTTTCACCGTGGTCAGCTATGTTGAAACTTGACGTTTACCTTTTTATTTCTTCCTTGATTTAAAGTAATTAACGTGTAGATGGACAGGCCAATGTCCGTGATTAAATTATGTGTAATTATAGTTCAGTAAATACTTAACTGAATATTAATATTTGAGTTACTTCACAAAAAACTTAAGTATTTCTTGCTAAATGTCGTCTGCTTTGTGAGCGGAAATGCACGAGACGAACTATTTCCGGTTTGCTATAAAGCACTGTTGGTTAATAGACCAGAACCGTAGTGTTATTGCTTAACCTGTGAAAACGATGTTGTTGTTTTGATTAACGTTATGGATTATAAATAACATTGATATTAGAAATATATGCTTAGATATTCGCTGATTTGTGTATCCATTGTGTATTGTAAGACCATATTGTGTTTTTCTTGAGAGTATATTTGACGTCATACTAGAGATTCAAAAAAGACCAGTGATGTCAATGTTGGGGTATAAATAGAACTGTTAAGTCAGTTGTAAACAGTTGGATCCAAATTTTGACAACTATCAGCTGATCGAGCTAAACTTTGCAGTTATAACGTTTCATTGAATATTTTTCTTACATTTTGGACAGCATTGAGAGGTAAATAGATGATTGTCTTTAGCTTCCTTTGCAATCTTTCTAAATTAATAGGTTATCCAATTTAAATTACTTTAAAGTAAAGTTTTGGGATCCAACTCAATAATTACTCTTTTTTGTTTATTAAATTTAGGATAGATAATTAATTAACAGGTCATTGAGAGCATCTTGAGATAATGGGCGATTGTCTAGTCTCCTGGTGTTATTAGTCAGTCACTGAGAATACTCAATTGATAATGGGCGATTGCCTAGTCTTTTGGTGGTTTAAATAAATATCTATAAGTGTATGTAAGTGTATATAATATTAACTGTAGTTAAATATTGTAGTTCTTTTGTGTATAACTCTTTAATTAACTGGTCATTGGGAGCATCTTGAGATAATGGGCTATTGTCAAGTCTCCTGGTGTTGTTAGTCGGTCAGTGTGAACATTCAATGGATAATGGGCGACTGCCTAGTCTTTTGGCTGTTTAAATAAATATAGATTTTTAACTGTGATACTTGTAATTGACATCACTGGTTAACTATATGTGTTCATAGTTTAGTGTTAATAGTATTCTTAGTTCACAACTTTGGTTGATATCTGCATAATATTTCATGTATAAAATTCTGTGGTTTTCGATGCAATAACAACCCATCTTTAAAGTGACATCTTGTTGTCTTGTTCATTTTAACTATTATTTATGTGGTAAACGCCTTCATGGTCACGCGTGCATTCGAGCGTGCGGTACGCACTCCTCGTTGCTTACCCAGTACGTAGGTCCAGAGTAGTTGCACGACACACGGCCACACAACTCGCACGCACGAAATTCTACCACAGTGATGATCAGAGAATAATCATAATGACGACAGCGATGATCAGTGAATGGTCATAATGACAATGACAATGACGGTTATGATGGTTAGTGAATGGTCATGACGATGACAATGACGGTGATGATAATCAGTGAATGGTCATGATGACTGTGATGATGATCAGTGAATGGTCATGACAATGACAGTGATGATGATCAGTAAATATCATAATAATGATGGTAATCAGTGAACGATGATGATGGTGGTTGGTGAATGACGATGATGATGGTGGTTGGTGAATGATGATGATGGTGATCGGTGAATGATGATGATGGTGGTTGGTGAACGATGATGATGGTGGTTGGTGAACGATGATGGTGATGGTAGTTGGTGATGATCAGTGAATGGTCACAATGATGACAGTGATGATCAGTAAATGTCATAATGATGACGGCAATGATGGTGATCAGTGAACAATAATGATGGTGTTTGGTGAATGGTGACTACAATGATGAAGGATGATGATGACAGCAATGGTGATGATAGAGATTGATGAATGGTGATGATGGTTATGGTGAACGGTGGTAGTAAACTGTGATGTGTTCAATCATGACATTACATTTTTTAATATTAAATTTTTGAAAGTTTATGTTATTTTATTCTACAGTAATCTGAGATATTTTGAAGGTTAATATCAACATAGGCTAAATATATTATGAGTGACATCAAAGCATGAAAGGTGTGTATGTATTGATTGGGAAGGATTTATTTATGTAATAAAGGTTGTATTCAATTACTTTTGTGTGTGTTTTGTTTCTTTTGGGTTCTCATTCATGACAACAGCTTTCAACCTAAAAATATGACCGATGTGAAGAAAGGCAGACTCCGTGCTTATAAAACCTTTAGTTTAGACCCAAGACTATTATTATAGAGTCTGATACTTTAACGTCATGGCAATGCCATACAAACTGTATACGTGTGACATCATTACAGACTGATTCTAGACTAAACGTTTTATAAGCACAGGCCCAGCTTTTATTAGTCGAGGCTATATATACAGCTTCCATGGATATAGCCACTTCAATATTAAGTGACAAAGATTGTGGCTTTCATTATCGTTTTATTTATGGAATTCATCTTTGTAGGCACAATTTGTGAAGTCGACTGAATCTGCGTGCAAAAGGATCCTTGCGAAGTGCATCACCAGAGAAGTACAAAGAAGCTGGTTGGCAGAATAAATGAACAGAGCAGAAGCGGTCAGAATGCTCTGAAACTGTTACATTTGCGTATTATATTATAGATACAATAAACTATACTAAAAGGCAAAAGTTATTGTGCCATGGATTGTTTGAAGTAATAAATTTGTGAATGTATTTATTGATGTAAACCAGAGAAAATGTGCATGAAACAGCTTGAAGAAATGCAACCAAGCAATTGTTGCCGTGACTGCATGCTTTGTGCAAGAAACATGGAATATTTGGGGAAAATCCTGTCCAGTGTTCACCATAAAAGGACAGACATTCAGTGGCAAATCATTGTCACTCTGTGCAGCCTTCAGAAGTCCAGAAGTCAGAAAAACACCATTAGTGAACTGTTTAATGCAATTTCGTCATGCCACGACTCAGTGAAAATAACAGATGGTGAGGCATAGGGATGCTTGAATCTGGGAACTCGCAGCGTGGCATCGCATGTCAATTCAACGTCCACAGAAACACCATATGGCACTTATGGCAATGATATCAACAAAACAACCAGGTCAGGGACCGTTCCCGTAGCGGCCGACCATCCGTGACAACCCCTAAACAAGACACATGGATCCTAACCACGCATCTGCGAAACAGGCATTCCCATGAACTTTCTCCAGCATTTAGTGGCCTCAATGAGACGATGGTGCCAGGCCTGTATCAATGCTCAAGGTGGACACACTCGCTACTGACTGTGTGAACTTCGTTCTGGACCCCCTCTAGTGATGTGGCTCATTTGCATATGGCAGGTGCACCCTTTGCATGAACTATTGCTCGTTTCCATACCTTCGGACATTTCTCTTTCCATATTATAATGTTTCATACACAGTAGTAAAACTTATCATCAATTACCTTTGTCTTTTGTGTGTCACAATAACTTTTGCCTTTTAGTATAAGAAGAAACTGATGTTCAATGAATTTCAATTTTGTATTACTTTTGATAATGCTTAAAAAACTTAATAGATGTTTTCTATATTGTTTAAAATTAATCAAATAACTGTTTTGTTTGTGACATTGTTTTTGAATGTTGTTTGCTGGGAAAATGTGAGAATTAACTCATTTGGGTACCATACAAAAAGTCAAACCATAGAATGGCGATTCCCCATATGCTGTGTATTAACTTCCTGAAGAACGAGTTTGATTGTTATTTCATAGTATTTTTAACAATCGTGGACATATGAATCACAGAACTGCTTTAAGCCATTCATACAGTGGTTCATACGGCCATCAAAGTAAAAAATAATCGCATTAATTTTGTAAATGACTACACTGTAATTTAAAAATTAATGGAATTAATTAACATCTAACTATATTTGTAACAATGAAAATGTACTTACATTGCAGATTCATCTTCGACTAATTCCTTTAGAACACACCGTGTTCTGTCCACATCATGGTCACAAGAATCCACTGCCAAGGTGATCACTTGTTGGTGCAAACTTGGGAACTCAGAAGTGATCTGTGCTAGAACTGAACAGAACATAATATGAAATCATAACACCAATAATATTAATTATACTTGATCAGATCATTTAGTAGAACATTAAGGTGGCATAGTAATACCACTGGCTACTTGAGTAATAGTGATAAATGGCACTGTGGGTATGTGCTATTAGCCAGTCAACATTATCTGGATTATTTTTGAATTATTACAAGTATGTGTATGACCATCTTAAACATAAAAATATACTGTAATACACTCATATCAAGGGAAATCGAAGTTTTGCAACACTGTAATATATTGTGGCCATCAAAATTAGAAATACAAATTTCAGAGTTAATTTTAATGGTAATAAAACATAAATAATTATTAATTTATGAGAAACTTTATTTCCCTTTGTGACCAATAAATTATTTGTAAAAACAGGTTTTTAAAAATAAAGTATGCTATTTCTTGATAATTTCGACTAAATCAGTAAATGGTGACATACTTTTGTTCTTATCTGCTGCTGATAAGTGAGATCTTGTCTGCTCTGTGGGTTGGTTGTTTGATGTACGTCTCTGGGGAGAACTAGTTCTGGCATTGGGCTGAATAAGTGATGTGCCTGACAAATAGTACGAATTAGAAAATATTTATACACACTGTGCCATTATTCTACTGAACATACTGCTTATTTATAAAACATGTGAGGGAATATATTTGATCTATATCCATCCATTTAGTTGAATACTTTTAATAATTACTGTATTGTGCCGTAATACAACAACAACCCCCTACTCCACAAAAACACCAAACCAAAATATTTCCATTTCGACTGCTGATAATATATTATCACAACTCAGATTGCAGTCCTACCCTGTGATCCATGGTGTGGGGAACTGCCGCGGCGATGCTGCTGTGTGGTGTGTGTTTCCAGATGCGCGCGGGCATGGCTGTTGGCATGGCTGTTGGCATGGCGATGGGGTGAGCTTGTCCTTGAGATGTCAGCTGATGGTCGTCTTCTCTCGAAACCAAGATCAACCAACTGTTCCATTGCCTCTTGTTCATCGTTATCAAACCTGAAACATCAGTTACAAAACATTTCAAATAGAAAATCAACAAATTTCCTGTTACTCAAAGTACTAATTATTTTTTAATCAAACAAACTACCATAGAAAAGTTCAAATAAAACAGACATCTGTTTTAAGCAAATGTATAAAATAGAAATGTGCTACGGTGCTTATTCATGAAAGACACACAACACAGTATCTTAAGATTTATAAATATTTATACATGAACCATATACATGTATATGAACATCAGGATTATATAAGTGTGTAAGAAAATGTTCAACAAAACCAACATATTACACCTGAGATGAGAATAATGGAAGGCAAAAAAAAAAAACCTGTCATACTGCATGGTACATTTGTACATTAGTTAAAATGAATTACTCATAAGAGTATTATATACCACCAGTACAGATGTGTGTGCAAAGGGTGAGGTTCATTTTCAAATATATTTTCCAGGAGCATGTCTCAGTCTCCCCCCCTCCCCCTTAGAAAATGTTCTCCCCACAGTTTAGACTCACCCTCCACCCTGCATAAATCCCTGCACGCACACCTGTGTTATGTTGGTCATCTTAATCAGGTCAGTTATTCCCCAAAACGTAAATTAGTCAAAACATGCATCCTGGATTTGATATTAGTTTGAAAAATGAAAAGAACTCCAACTCTCTGATGCGGTGTGACAAATACACAAAGCAGAACGTTTGAGTCTGGGTTTTACAATAAACCTTCCTAATCTTCAGTTTGCATTTATCATGCAACCGCCAACAATAATTAGAAATAAATTATACTTCTGATAACTTGGGAGTATTTGTTAATAAACATGCAACTTACATGGTTAGAAGATCTTTAATGAGAGCATTGGTTGCCAAGGGAAACATGGCCTTCAGCCTGTCTGCTGGGCTACTCTCACTTGTGTGATGTCTGTAGTCATGTCCAGTTTTGATAAATGTTGTATCCTATTGCAGAAATTTAATCAACAATAATACTAAGTATATTCATTTAGTAATTTACAATGCAATAACATTACACCTGAAACCACACAAATGTTCTATGATTTATATTTTACATTATAATTTTATTTTCACAAAACAAAATATAAAACCCAAAGCCACTACCATAAGCACATTTCTTTACCCATACCATGCCATCAGCTTCTAGTTCTATGTCCAGTGTAATGTTTTTTTATACACAATCATGAATGCCAAAACCAAAAGCACAGCAGTATTGTGCTTGATGAAACCTATTGGACAAGACATAAAATGTCATACTGTATAGTCACATGTCCACAGTCATGTTTAGTGAGGCGTTAAAAGATTCTTCACAAACTGATACAAACAAAAGAAAGAACACTTTGGGATATGTATTTATATACACATGTTACCTCCAAAAATTAATTTCTTAAATTTATTTTATTACTATATATAGTATAATAACAAATTGTTACAATTTGTTAAAAACAAACAAATATGCAGCTTTATCCACTAATTAACTGTCAGGGATTGCAAGTGGACTACAAATGGCATAATGTCAGCTATACCCCATCTCAGCATTCTGAAGCAAATGCCTTGCTTCATTATTTTTAATATGCTGTAAAATTATTATTATTTATGATCATAAAGTTAAAATGGTCTTGAAAATGTATCACATATTCTTAATTTGATTTGATGAAGCCATAAATAACTCAGCCTATATGTTTGCCTTCTTGAATGCATACCTGTAAAATATATATTTAGTTTGATTGATCATGGTCATGAGTTTGTAATAATTAATCATGAAAAAGAGCATATATATTAACATTTAGGTATTTTACAGTACTTAAATGTAAGTCAACAACATATTACAGTTGGTACTGTTGTGACAAATCACAGAATTAAACATTACTTAAAGGAATTCAAACTCTGCTTCACAGACATCTCAATGCAAACATGTAATGTCAGACAGGAAACATACTGATCACAATAGGCTACTTCTGAACATTGCGGGATCTTTTAGAATGATATACAACTTCCTAGACATGACAGAACATAAAACATCCCATTAAGAGTTACACCATAAGTTAACCACTGAATTTTGGATGTCAAACATTGGGTAATTCTGACATATAGTCTTAAAGACGAAACCCGCTACCAGTACATTTTCCCCATTAGTAGCAGGAGATTTTTTTAATAAATGATCCCACAGACAGGATAGCTAGCACATATCACGACACCACTAAATAATTACAACAGACATATACAATGTAACTGTGTTACTGAAGGCCACAATAGTGTCCTGAAATCTATACAGGTTTAAATAAACAAAAGAAAGATTGTTTAAGTAAATAAAAACAAAGAACTGTATCTGTCTATATAGATGTATGTATACATTGTACCTCAGTAGCTTCATGGAGTATATAAACATATGTGAATTTATTGCAATTTGATTCCTCATTTATGATAATATAAACATCTAGCTAGTACTAAGTCACTGTACAATCACTTACTAAACAAGCAAGCCTGGAAATAGCAGCCTGAGAAAAGTTAATTTTTTAAGCAGTCTAATTTTTAGACCCAGCAGGTTAACTGAAAAATTCACGTGCTAAAATAGCCCCAAACCGCAGGTCATACAGATGTAATGTATGTACAGTTATCTCATCGTCTAGTTAGCTTGTGATTGTGTTATATTTTAATTTTACAATCCACCTCAGAGGTCCCAATTTCCAACACATTATTTCAAACCCTCATTTCACCCCATGCTGTTTTATTGCTTGCAGGCCATATTGTTTTGGCAAGATATATTTCTTTTGGCCTTATTTTTTTTTTTAAATAACAGCAAGCCATATTTTAGTTCCTATTTTGAGACCTGCACATGTAATATATTTAAATATTTATAACACACAAACATTTCAAACAAAGTTTAACACGCATTATATAACATAAACATTTTCAGGTATATAATACAGTATATATTTTTAAAACATACCTAGTAACGTGGCAAATTTGGTTAAACAGACAATGCAATTACATCGTAGTGCAGTGTGCTAGTGACTAAGCAGCAATGTGTCCAGGTTTGTACCACAAGTATATTGCAGATGAAGCAGCTAGATAAGACATACATGTACTGTATTTCCTTCATACCAGGCAAGCACACTACCGGTTCATTGTATGCTATGTTCTACATTTGGTAACATATAGAGGATATAATATTAACATGTTTTGGATCAAATACTGTATGATTTATAATAAATATAAATATATTGTGACAAGTGTGATATTTAACTCCTGACTATACAAGATAAATTATAAATCATACTTGTCCAAGCAATATTTAAAATCTAACTTTCTTTTTATTTATAATATCAGGGCATAAAATTTGAATTTTTCTGACAACCAATATGTCGTCGTGTGGTTTTAGTGTTTACACAAACGATTTTCTTCAGTAGTTCAAATACAAATGAAAAGGTTAATAGACAACGATATTCAAACAAGAATCTAAGATGAGAAATTTTCGTAAATATGAAAATGTACTTTTTGTGTCCTAGGACTAAAGTAAAAGCTACTAGGCGAAAATAACAATTAGGTTTTATTTGTCCTAACCCAAACGACTCGTGAAAATTGACCCACGTCAAAATCTGTTTTGACCTCTTGCAGAGCTCTCAAGTTGGAACTTTTGCAAGGAGTGAGATTTTGTCTGGTTTGAGTCCGACATCATGAATCCGAAGAAACCGGCATGGGAAATAAGCGTGCTGACAATTGGTCAAGGTTCACGATTCTGACCAATAAACAACGTGGACACCTATTATAGGATTTTAATGCCTTACGATGCTTAACCGGGCTGGGCGGCAGTCGTAGGCTTGTTTGTCGGTCGTCGAGATCAAATGAACAACAAAAAATATATATGTACATATATTTTTTTGAAATAATGTTTAAAATGCCTGAAAAAATAATGTACCGGTGTGAGAGCGTGACACGACGTTCAAATGCATGAGTCTCACGCTGAATGAGTAAGATTTGACAGCACTGCTCTTTTGGGGAAGATTTAAAAAAAATGTTTTAACCAATTTCAATTTAGACTTAAACAAATATAATATTAATCTGTAGATGATATCTGTCAAACATTTTAAAACCTTGACATAATTTAACCAAAATTTATTAACGTAAGTTTTGATTTGTTGGAAATTAGAAATTCTGTAAAATGCTAGGAAAGTTAATATTTCAAAGGGAGGCCACTCACATTAATATAATGTCGCATTTTAGTCTGCCCACCGTCATTCGCATTAATTTAGGGACGCGTTGATTTCAGGATCTACAGTATTAATGTTTGACTAGTAGATACAGATATTTAAGTGCTGAATGCTGAATATATTGTTTTTAACTAGTAGTTTCAGATATTCAAGTGCTGAATGCCATATATATAATTTGACTGGTAGTTTCAGATATTCAAGTGCTGAATGCTGTATATATAGTTTGACTGGTAGTTTCAGATATTCCAATGCTGAATACTGTATATATAGTTTGACTGGTAGTTTCAGATATTCCAGTGTTGAATACTATATATGTAGTTTGACTGGTAGTTTCAGATATTCCAGTGTTGAATACTGTATATTATATAGTTTGACTGGTAGTTTCAGATATTCAAGTGCTGAATACTGTACTGTATATATAGTTTGACTGGTAGTTTCAGATATTCAAGTGTTGAATGTTGCATAATGAAAATCAACCTAAGTACAAACCTGATCAACCTGACTGTGGCCATGGGCTCCTGCATGACCATGCCTCATTTCCTTCAGCTGGATATTGTCACTTGTTCTTTGTGGTGTACTGTGATGTGATCCCGCACCATGGCTGAGGGCCTACCACCAACATGGCACAGAACAAACATGGATGTAGCATGCATGCACTCCACCACACAAGCAAAATACTGCTAGTACTGGTACATATTTAGTACATGCAAGAAATATTCCTCATGATTTATAAACAAATTTATTACAACCAGTAAACTATTTTTCATATTTTCTCAGTTTGAAGAAAATGTTCTTTCTTCAAAAGATAAGTTATACATGTACTACCAATTTGTTTTTTTAACTGAATAAACATATTTCTAACGTAAGAATTTCCTTCAAGTCTTTGAAAATTCTTATTTGCATAAGGCATTTATATGGATCAAACAAAACAGATTTCAGAAAGCACTTTTAAACTTAATAAACCTTTACAAGCATGTAAATTATGTCCTAAATTTAATGTTCAAATGAAAAAAAGGTTACACAAAACTAGACAAGAGCTAGTAATGCACAGATGAAACGATTGTTGACACAATTTTCAGAGGCCTGAAGGTGACTAAAGCGAAACGTTATAGCAATACTAAGACTAGTATATAAAACAATTTATTACCCCAGCAGGCACTCATAACAGGGAAAATAAAAATCATACAAAATCATTTTACAGAATATATAGAACTTTGGGTTTTGAAAATTATCTGTAAACCGTGAATAAAATACAAAGTTAAAGCAATACCCAGAGCAGTAAAGTAGTTTACGTCATTTCTATATACATGGACGTGTAGCCGATATAGGCTATATCGAAAATAAAGGCTAAAAAAAAACACCAAATAACTGAGGTAATAAATAAAATCACAAACTCGGTACCAGTTATTATCAAATTTATGTCCCTTGTGAAATAATTTTCACTCGTCACTCGCTAAAGCTTGTGACCAGTGAAAATTATTTCACTCAGGACATAAATTTGATAATAACTGGGAACTCATTTATTATCCTCTATGATCATAATAATAACAGTTTCAATGTATCAAACATCAAAAAATATTATCAGAAAAATAATTAAAATAGCACAGCAAAATGTACAATAATAAATTTGATTCCAGTAACTTTGTAAAAATTGAAAATTGTTTTATCTAAAACAAAAATATAATAATAAAACTTGTTTATTATCCTTCCACTTATTAACAGTATGAATCATTTAACATTCTACTAGCTGTACTTTATTACTTCTAAAAAAAAAATTATGTTAACCATGGGTTGGAATTAATTTTGTGGAATGGGAAGAAATCTTTGCTTCTCAAATTTTAATCTAGAAGCAAATGTTAGAAATTGAGAAGCAATTTGAGACATTATTCTCAAAATGAGACTGCTTATGTTACTCCTTAAAGTAAATTTTTTAACAATATGGATGGCTTGATATAAACATGCATAAAAAATTATAATAATTATTACTATCACTCTTGAAAACTGGGAATTCTGAATATCTGGAATATTTCAAAAATAAAATGAAAAGCAAAAAAAAAGGCGAAAAATCAACTGGCAATATTTGTAAATGGTATTTTCCGAATTTATCTACACTGTAATTGATACTAATTTTAAAAACTAGAGGATTGTGAATATTGTTTATTAAAGTTTATTAAAATTATTGATTCCCCAGGGTGGTACATGTATAATCGGTAAAAGTTCATAAAGATATAACCAAGATACACTGAAATTGGATCAAAATTCATACATTTGATTAGTTGCAGCCCTTTGCTTGACATAATAATACTAATATAGCCATGTGGCACTAATAAAGCATGTAATACAGTGCACGCGAGAAGACGTGGAAACATGAAGGTAGCCAGGTGTGTGAGGGTGCAAATAACACAACTGAACAAGTTTAAATGAGCCACAAGTGATCTGCAAAAATCTGTGATGTTTCCACTAAATTCATAGCCTGTCATTCCAAAACACAGCTCATGTGCTAGTATTGAAGATGTAGGTTTATGAAAACACGTTTTCTAACGAAGCATTTAAAGCCACTGACCCTAGTATATTAGGTAGTGTAGAATGTTTTTGGCCATTAGTTATAACTTTTTATTGCAAATCCTGGTGTTTGTAGCAACTGAAAATTAATTTTATGTCAAACATAAAGGCATGTACCTTGGAAACTAACACCTCAAAATTGTTATCAGTTTGGTTAAAATAATTTAGTACAGAAATCTGTAGCCAAAAATAAAGTTTTAATTGGCAAGAAATAACTACTACCACTATATGTACAACAAGAATCTTTAAACTAAAGAAATGTTCCAGGATTTCCCACAAAAATCAAGACCTTGGGCCAAAAAACAGGAAATTTCACCGTATTTATATTTATTAAGCTTAAATTTGAATACTATTTTTCAACAAGAATTTCCCCGAGGTTACCAAAAAAATTATATCGTATTTACATGTACTATTAAAAATATATTACAATTAAAGATGCATCTTTTGTCTTGTTTTTTCCCCAATTATATTCTTACCTGAACAGCTTCAGGTCTGCTTGGTTTTTTAAATCTGGGGTCTTCCCAAGTTGTCAGTTTGGTACTATGATCTATATAAAAGCTAGGGAAAAAACAAACAAAACACAATAGGTCTTAATATTAAGCCAACATTGAACAATATATAAACATGTATATAGTATGACCTCTCATCATATTTGATCAGCAGAAATTTATTACTAGACTAGTATCTAAGTATTAGAAGCTGAATGCAACAGGATGGGTTAGTTATATACATGCATGCATGATACATTGTCAACGTTCCTAATTGCATTAGGTTTCAAATTATGTGAGGCTTGTTTTCTCATGCATGGTTGAGGTAATCATTGCTGTTTATTAGTGAGGCTTTCCCTCACAGTTCGGAAACATTTTTATAAACAATAAAGTTCAAATAAGTATATATCTAATTACAAAACTCTACAAACCCCGAAAACCATTACTTTAACTAAGTCTTTTTTGCTTAAAATTACTAAAATCAGGTCTACTTGAGACTTGTAGAAATTGTGTTAAAATGGAGGAGGATGAATTAACACTTGGTGCATGTCATATGATCTCATCAACAAAACCACTGAATAATTAATTTTTTATGATTTTTATCTCACTCTTTTTAGATGTGTTTTTTCAATTACATATACAATTTAGCAGAATGTATGGTATATTTTGTCAGCCACTACTGTAGTAAAATATACACATCATCCATTCAGACCAATTGTAGGTTAAATTTGAGAGTATAATTAGTTTTAATCAATAATAAGTTTATTATAAAATTGATATTTAAACTATTTACTGGTGTGAACATATTGCCCATCTATAATGACATCAGGTGTTATCCGCGAGGATAGGGAACACAGAGGTGAACATATTGCCCATCTATAATGATATCAGGTGTTATCCGCGAGGATAGGGAACACAGAGGTGAACATATTGCCCATCTATAATGACATCAGGTGTTATCCGCGAGGATAGGGAACACAGAGGTGAACATATTGCCCATCTATAATGACATCAGGTGTTATCCGCGAGGATAGGGATAGGGAACATATTGCCCAGGTGTTAAGGATAGGGAACATATTGCCCCATCTATAATGACATCAGGTGTTATCCGCGAGGATAGGGAACATAGAGGTGAACATATTGCCCATCTATAATGACATCAGGTGTTATCCACGAGGATAGGGAACACAGAGGTGAACATATTGCCCATCTATAATGACATCAGGTGTTATCCGCGAGGATAGGGAACACAGAGGTGAACATATTGCCCATCTATAATGACATCAGGTGTTATCCGCGAGGATAGGGAACATACAGGTGAACATATTGCCCATCTATAATGACATCAGGCGTTATCCGCGAGGATAGGGAACATAGAGGTGAACATATTGCCCATCTATAATGACATCAGGTGTTATCCGCGAGGATAGGGAACATAGAGGTGAACATATTGCCCATCTATAATGACATCAGGTGTTATCCGCGAGGATAGGGAACATAGAGGTGAACATATTGCCCATCTATAATGACATCAGGTGTTATCCGCGAGGATAGGGAACATAGAGGTGAACTGACTGCAGTCTTTGCCTTGAGAAAAACGAAGGTGAGCTGAAGATCACTCTCCTGCATTGGTGCTAGGCAATCTCAAGCAATCACTTGAAGTTTCATATATATATATATATTAAATGTTTTATTGTAAGGTGATCAATTTGCCGCTCTCCTAAACCTTTCCAGGTGTGTGTGGAGGGGAGCATAAGTGATCACTCGCCTTTCCAGGTGAGTGTGGAGGAGAGCGAGAGTGATCACTCGCCTTTCCTGGTGAATATGGAGGGGAGCAAGAATGATCACTCGCCTTTCCAGGTGAGTGTGGAGGGGAGCAAGAATGATCACTCGCCTTTCCAGGTGAGTGTGGAGGGGAGCGAGAGTGATCACTCGCCTTTCCAGGTGAATATGGAGGGGAGCGAGAATGATCACTCGCCTTTCCAGGTGAGTGTGGAGGGGAGCGAGAGTGGTCACTCGCCTTTCCAGGTGAATATGGAGGGGAGCGAGAATGATCACTCGCTTTTCCAGGTGAGTGTGGAGGGGAGCGAGAGTGATCACTCGCCTTTCCAGGTGAATATGGAGGGGAGCGAGAATGATCACTCGCCTTTCCAGGTGAGTGTGGAGGGGAGCGAGAGTGATCACTCGCCTTTCCTGCCAAAGAATTGTTTGCTATTGGTAAGTTCCGATTTTTAAAATTGTTTTAAATCGAACTATAAATGTTTCAAAAACATAATTGTGTTCATGTACATGCAGTGTCATGAAAAAGCTGAAATGCACCTAACTATGCATGCACAATTTTTTTTTTCTAGCATGCTATAATTTGTATAAAGTGTAATTTGAAACCTAAAGCTAAAACATTTTCCTGTTTACTCGATGCGGCAATACTTTTATTTACTAAAATGAATTTGATGTTCAGATCAATATTATTCACATGAACTGATTGGAATATATTCGATTTGACGTAGTGCAATTGCAAACTGTAATTTCTCTTGCTAACTCGAATGTCCTCTAGCGTTATTCTATTACATGTATATGTGAGAATAACGCTAGAGATGATTGTGTATAATACTTCAGCAATAGTCAACAACCAAATGGTAGCTAGCTACTGTGTCTGAAATACACATTTTTTCCTTAATCGCCATTGTTTGTCACGTGACGCGGTGAAGCTTTTCCTTACTTACCTATGGTTTGATAGTGAAATGAGGCAACTTTAGTCGCTCATTTACAGCAGTTAACGGCCAAGATGCCTACAAAATGTTTCGCAGTTGGTTGCATAGATCATAATATGATGTTAAAACAAAATATTGTTTTATAAATTTCGAAAAGATGAGACCAGACGCCGCTTCTGGGTGGATGCACTAAAACGTGACAAACCTGGTGGAACGCCATGGCTTCCCACACAGAATGTGACTGTGTTGAGTTTAATGTTGTTGCTTGTCGACACTAACCGACGTTAATAGCAACCAAAATGGTTAAAGCATGTGCAATGATAAAATTCCACATTATACTATAAATAAAATACACAATTCCATCGACATCTATGAAAAAACCGAAACGGATGCATCCAGTTCTTGAATAAAGAATATACTCGTTTTATTATCAAATTTGTGTGGTCTTCATTTTTCATTTAATCTAATTTTATAGTAACTTGGACATTCTCTATAC
This sequence comes from Gigantopelta aegis, assembly GCF_016097555.1. Lineage (NCBI taxonomy): Eukaryota > Metazoa > Mollusca > Gastropoda > Neomphalida > Peltospiridae > Gigantopelta > Gigantopelta aegis. Next base: position 40,999,152 of record NC_054708.1, on the reverse strand, counting down.
GTGTATTTATTTTGCCATACTGCGGCTACTACATCTTATTTTTTTTTTTATTATTATTTTTTTTAAATAAAAGTATATACCATTAAATTACATATATATAATAATTATAATATAAGATTTTGCTTAACCTTTAATTTTTTAAAAAAATTTTGCAAATGTGTCTGTAGCAGGCCCGCAGTACGAAAATATAGGGTACATTTTCTTCTACTTTCTCTCTCTATATATATATACAGCTTCTCCCCCACCCCTCCCAAGACTATCCCTACTACTAAAGATTTTGCCCCTCCCTCCCATCTTCGGACGTGTAATAGCCCAAATGAATAATGTATTAAACAAAAAAGGTATACCTGTATTTCTGAAACTAAAATAATGGAATGTGTTTAGTATTTACTTGGTTCAGATGGAAAATGTATGTGTGCCTTTGTGTCAGAGATCTTTTTTTATGACAGTTGTGATATTCTTTAATATATGGGTTCTAATTTTGAACTTGTATATAAGGGTCACCTCTCTATAACGGCCACTTGTGTCAGGTCCCTTGGGTGGCCGTTATATATTGACTGTATATCTGTATATCTGTATATATATATATATATATATATCTGTGTGTGTGTGCGTGTGCGTGTGTGTGTGTACAATCTGATTCAGTAATTACCTGCAATAAAATGGTCATTTGCCATATCTGATATTTGTTTTCCTTTCTGAAAACACTGATATGGAGAATAATATAGCATTTAACCATTACATTAATACATTTTCCTTTAATATGCTACATAAGTGCATCTATACAAGAGGTAATTTAACCCAGGTTAAAAGCAACTTCGGTTAAATATGTGTAGTCTAGCAGAAGGCATATCGATATAGATCAGTTTACTAACAGTCATGATAGTTGCCTCCATCTCCTTTCTCCAGTTGTATATTATCAAAAATTAGTTTTGTATGTATTACTTAAATTTTAATCGCAATAACAATTCCAGTACAGCACAAGACTGAACAAGACAATATCTGCAATATCCACTTTGACTAGATACAACACCGTTTTATTAATAAATATACCATGTTAAATCCTATTATTAAAACATTTGTATGTTTGTTTGATGAGGTAACACTATATTTTAGTAGGTTGTACACCGTGACATGAAAATAACTGAGGGGAGTTATTAATTGCTCCCCTAACTTAGATTATGGGAGATAATTTAAAATATTATTAAAGCTGACACGCATGGAGACGTTCTAAACACTGGACTCATATGCCTTTCAAACACACCGATATGCTAATTATTAGTGTGGTAGATGGTTTATTATGGGGGAGTGTTATGTATGTACATAGTTTTATGTTTAATGTTTTAGTAATATGTTGGCCGCAATTGAAGTATAATGTAAATTTAGAAAATACGATTTGTTGATTGCACTATCGGGTACAAAATCGATATACAGCGTACAGCATAGATAACACTAACTGCACGAACACGTAGCACTGCAGCTTATTGCACGCGCACGATTTGTCCGTCGTGTAGCTACATAAATAGACGGTGTGTTGGGGAAACGTTGTCACTTATCACTGGGTGTTGTCGGATCGGGTTGTCGTCAGGTTAGTGAGTTTTTATTTAATAGTAATTTTATATTTTATGGTAAGGAGTTCTTGTATAATATATTTAGATTTAGTATTGGTATGAAAGTATTAACGTTTACTGTAGATTATCTTTAACGGTCAACTAAAACAGGGTTATAATTACTATTTATGGTATGCGCTATTTTCATTGTTTACCTGTATGTATTTTAATAACCATTTTTGGGGCTTTGTATTGTTAGGAAATGTGTTTTCATTTAGACGACATTAAATTACGGTGGTTTGAATTACCATGGTTTTGTAACTAAACGTATTGTAGTATGGTTTTGATATTTTATTTTAAGATATGTAATTTTTATATGCAGGTGAAAGGATATTGATAGACGGAATGGACAGTTTTACCTGTTGGAAGCCCAGGTCCATATACCTGGTAGGTAGAACACGCATTATAACCAGGATTACTATGCCAAAGGATATATATATTAGGGTGTGGAAATATCATGGATGTTATATTGTGTATGCCATTTTATATACTACCATTAAATATAGACAGATTCACACACGATATAGATCACAATATACGATTAGGGTTGTTTTTTTTGCGATTTGTGTCTGGACAAAAAATATTTTTGCTTTTATATCATAACATGTTATGACGGAGGAAATCTAACGGCAATTAAAGGTAGGAGAGTAATGTTTCATCTAGTTTTGTTAACAATTTGGTTCTGGACAAACTTTGGAGGAAATCTAACGGCAATTAAACAGGATAAACTTTCGTAGTTGTTAACAATTTGGTTCGGACAATAGTTGAATAGACAAGATAAACCTCGCTGTTTGTGCTTGCATGCGAAGTTTATCTTGGTGAACTACTTATGAAGTATGTAATTTACTACAAGCTTTTTATTTCTGAGCCGATTGTTTTCTAAATTGCTCACAAATTTTTTGATTTCCAAAACACTTTTTAGTGGGTTTTTTCCTTACGTCAACCAAACTGAAACTATTTACAAAAAAAACATTTTCAGATTTTGGCAGGAGGGTGGGAAGTTTTTGTTTTTTTTAGTGTCATATTGTGTGTGGGAGAGAGGAGTTGACTGGTACCGCCTTCCTATAATTTCTACTCAGCAACATCATTTTACATGGTGCAATAATCATAACTTACTAAGCTTTTTCAGCTGGAGCCCATCGAGCTTCCCAACCTGGTGGAAGAGGAGGATTACCAGTGGCCATTTTGTTCGCATTAAACAACAAAAACGTTATCTCCCTTTTGGAAATGTCATAACATGTAGAAGAGTTACCTCCCATTTATATAACCAGGTCAGGTCAGGTCATAGGAGCAAGCGGGACACGTCCCCCCCCCCCCCCCCCCCCCACACACACACTTTTAGGAGTGGAGGACCAACGTTCAAATGTCCCTCCCCCCCCCCCATTTTTACGACGGAAAACAACCCCCAAAAGAGGTTTATTTTATTAGAGCCAAAACGTCAAATTGCGTTATTTTAAAAGCTAATATAATATTATTGTTAACATTACCATTAGACAAATACGGTATAGTGTACTATAGGCCTATACTCGTACCAAGTTACCAACCAGTGTTACCAACCAGTGTTACCAACAACATGGTCTATAGACTATACCGTCTGTACGTTTTGTGCTATGTGTTCTGTGTTGTCTATGCCCTGTAATTAAATATTAAAATCACACCCCACACCTCGTAATTTAACGTCGTTGAAATAGGTTATGACGAGACTGAACAAAGTCAAACTAGTGATGAAATAAATTTTCATAAGCGCACGTGTTCACCTTTTTCAGAGTTGTTATACAGGTTGACGTTATAATTATTTAATAATGTTGAAAACTGGAAATTAAACTGTATATTAAAAATACCGTTTAGTCGTTACAAATGAAAGGTCGTTTTCATCGCAATTATAATAGTATCTAATGCTACATTTAATTTGGAAAGTAGTGTACAATGTATTTTAGTATAAATAACATATTATCACGCAGTAATGTACTGTATCCCATACATGCTACCAGAATACAGGGCCGTTTCTAGGAATTGTTTTCGGGTGTTGGGGGGTGGGGGATGCAGTTGAATTCTTGGAACGAACGAGCATGGAAGGCGCAATGCACTGGAGGGGGGGGGGGGGGAGAGAGAGGTCCGGGGGTATGCCCCCTGGAAATTGTTTAACATTGAGGCTTTGAAATACCATTTTGCAGCAATTTCAGGGAGGTTACATGTATGTATACTTAATACGAAGAAGAGGATTTTCTTATTGGATTTTCCCCCTCCCCCACCCGTATATTAGCTACGGCCCTGGAATGCACCAAAGACATCTGTTTGTTCTGGGTGAACGGCGGTGTTCAGCAAAAATATTTGTCATAAACGGTCCCCCAACTTTTCTTCAGCAACTGACGCCCATTTCTGTTGTAGCACACACCTGTAATGGACGCAGGTGTCGGCCCATGCCGGTTCCTCCGTTCAGGACAGGGAAAGGGTTTGGGGTGGGAGGAGGGTGTCCGCGCTGGCAGGTGCAAGCCCGACTAGCTAGAGTCACTTCCAGCCATCCCCTTATTGGTATTGATATGTAGAGGAAAGCTAGACGAACCGTGGGCACACACTTTGATTTACGTCAATTAACAGTTCTTTACACTCTGTTTTTACTTAACTGTTGGATGTTTATCTTGATGATGTTCATCACTTACGTTTTGCATTTACCATAGACTTAGTTTGACACCCAATAGCCGATGTTTTGGGGGTTTTTTCGTGCTGGGGTGTCGTTAAACACCTATTGTATTGTATTGTATTGTATGTATTGTATTGTATTGTATTGTATTGTATTCTATTCTATTGTATTCTATTCTATTCTATTCTATTCAACACAAGATAGTAGTACAGCGCAGGTTCGTTTTGCGTAGGGGCGGCGGGTTTCTTCGTGTAACATTGGTACTGGTTAACATGTAAGTTTAATGTCATGACTAGACTCGAGAATAATCAAACTAAAGCTCTGTGGCATCAAATTTAGGAATGTTTTTTTGTTTGTTTGTTGTTGTTGTTTTTTGTATTCTAGACACAGTAGCTTGCTACCATTTGATTGTCGACGATTGCTTTCCTCTAGCCTTCCCATACATATCATTGAGGGGAGGGGCTCGAGGTGATACGAGAACAGCCCGACCAGTGTCGGCAGCGGGCGAGGGCATAAAGTTTGTGATGCTATTGAATTTTGAATGTCCTGTATGATTAAGTAAAATATTATAATATAAAGATTGCGCAGTTTTCATGAGGTAATTTTGGCGCATAATTTGGGACAGTTCATCGACAGATAAATGGAGCTATTGTATACATCTCTGGATCTTTTTGCTTAAATAGCCTGTTTAGGCCTAACATTTAAAAAAAACAAAACAAAAAAACACACAAATACTACCAACTTCGAGAAGCCGACCCTATATATTGAGGTGTAACAGTAGAGGAGCATGGTTTTCACACTTTTTATGTTGATGCAGTTTTCCAATTTATAAAATCTTATTGTCAATTGATTTTCAGCCATATCAGCCATATAGTGGAAAGGTAAAGTTCACCCAGCTTCATTTAAATAATAGATTTTGGCTGTTGAAAATATATTAAAATTTTTGAGACAACCTGTCCCTTTACGGGGTTGGTTGTCATAGGACCTGGGCCCCGTTCCACAAAGCGATCTTAGCGCTAAGATCACCTTAAGTGCATATGTTAGCTGTGCAGTTACGGTGATCTTAAGGCTAAGATCGCTTCGTGGAACGGGGCCCTGTGGTTGGTTGTCAAAGGATTTGAGGTTGGTTGTCACTATATTTTTAATGTATGGAAATACAGTAACACAACGATTTGAAGTTCTTGTGATTGAATATCATATTACAACTCAATGTTGTCGAATTTTATAATTTTATTACAAATAATATTTTCAACAAAACAATTACTCAATAAGATCACACATGGTCTAAACCAAATTTGTTAAGGTCATACTTTAAACGGACATACCCTGGTTTTAAAACACTAAGGCATATTTGTTACTATCAGAGCCGTTTTTCATAACTGAAATCATACTTTACTTTGATTTTATTGTTTAGATTATCCATTTCCGTACATTCGAAGTGTTTTTGGTCATCCTGGTGTTTTTAATATCACAAAATGCATTTCTCATAGTTTTAAAAACGCACGTGCGTCTGAGAAGTAACGGTTATGGAGTTCAGTTTTAGTCTATTTGTAGAGGGTATTTCACCATTTCAAAGTCACAAACTTAGCTAGGTTTCACTCATTTGTAACTTTATTCAAATGTGTTACAGGTTTGTAAACTTAGTGTGCATTTTCATGGGCTGAAACTAGGTTCTGTCCCTTTAAACAATAACGATATATTATAGCATTTTATCTGGACTCGTAGGGGTGAATTAATGTAGTAAAAAATAACGATATATTATAGCATTTTATCTGAACTCGTAGGGGTGAATTAATGTAGTAAAAAATAAATAACTGTTATTTGCTTTCTAGGTTTGGAGATCGATACTAAAAAAATGGGAACAAGGTTACCCATAATAAAAATAAATTAAATTGTTGAATAAATAAAAGCGGTGACAACAAAAAAGAAGGTAACATTTAAAATGTGCAGTTTTAATCGCATCCCTCAATTTTGCATTTCGAGCAATAATTCCAGGTAGGCCATTTCGCCGCAGATTAATTAATGCTATATGTGGGTTAACTAAACCTCACCATCATTTAAGAATTAATAAAGAAATGCAAAAAGATTATAAAATGTGGTTATATGTATTGAAAAATTTCAATGGAATTTCAGTATTTCATGATAAATTCTGGATAACTAATAAAGATGTTCATTTTTTCAGATAACGCAGCAGGGTATGATTTAGGTTTTGGAATATATTTTTGGGGTAAGTCACGGGGATTAAAATTTATTAGCATTTTTTGGTTTAATTAATAAAAACTCACTTTTCATTAATATCATGAGAAGGCCGGCCTCGGTGGTGTAGTGGTTATGCCATCGGACTTCTGGCTGGTAGGTACTGGGTTCGTATCCCACCTGAGGCAATGGGGGATTTTTCATGCCAGTACCGGCTCCAACCCAGATTGAGTGCACCGCTAGACTCAGTGGTAGGTGTATGGCCACATATACCGACATTCACCCACTTCACGGGTGTGATTATGGGTGTGTCTCCCGAGTGTATGACCCCACATGGGGGATGCATTGCAGGTTCAGTGTACCCCGGGCTTGGGTGATACCGAGATAGCTCAACTGACAGCAAGCTTGGAGCACGAACCTATCAAGTAGTCCCATACCGAAATGGAAATACTGCGGCTTCACCATTCATCTCATCATCATCCATGTTTATAATGTCAAAAAAAAGAAGAAAAATGTCTTTGTCTCTGTGTTAAATGTTTGTGGCGTTTAAAAAAAAAAAATATATATATATATATATATATATATATTATGGGAAGGCTTATAGTCCGTCCCACAGTGAACGCCTTTGTTCATACTACGGAATTAACTACAAGTTATTTATTTCAGAGCCGATTGTTTTCTAAATTGCACACAAAAACATAGGTTTTGTTATTTCCAAAACACGTTTACTTTTCTTCTTGCGTCAAACCAAAATGAAATTATTTAGAAAAAAAAAAGCTAAAGACTTTAGCAATTTTGCTTTTACTTAGTTACGTAAGTAAATTTACTCATGAACAAATTTACACACGGGAGTCGACTTTGTGCATGGGGCTTTAGGCACGTGGATTTTTTTTAATGCAGCTGTGCCTGCCTCACTGACGTAGCAAGGATTGTATAGGGGAGGGGGGCAACCCATATGGGGGTGGGGCAACCCACACTATGTAATACAAAAATGACAAAAGTGGGACAGGCAAACACACGTTTTTAAAAAATAATTTCGGTCTCAGAGATCGAGATCGGTCCCTGACCGGGGAAAAAAAGGGATTTTCCCCACCTCTGATATGTATACACACGATAAAGATTAGCTATAGAATGTATGCGACACGTTATTCGTTCCGACGTTACCTGACTGCAGTCTGTTTATCTAAGACACCACGCCGCCACGTGGGTGTCGTTGCTGGTTGTAGTCGTCACTTACAATAGTCCGAAATAGGAAATAGTTCCTCATAAAAATATTGATAGGCCCATATCTTTTAAAATCTTTCTTTGATGATTACAAGTAGGTTGACCTCTGTAGTATTTAAATATCTCATTGGTTTGAAATTATATGTCGTATTGATAACAACTATGCAAGTAAGTGGTACACTGTCACTTATATAAATAGGATTTAAAAAAAAAAAAAAAAAAAAAAAAAAAAAAAAAAAATATATATATATATATATATATATATATATATATATATATATATATATATATATTATTACCCCAGCAGGCACTCATAACGGGGAAAATAAAAATCATAATTTCTCACTGAGAAATTATCATGCATTGGTCTAACGAACAATACTATTGGATAATTTGACGCTTACAAACCAATGACCTTGTCGGTACTAAATATGACGTCATCACGATTTGCCAAACGCACACAATGACGTCATGTAGTTTAAAGAGTTTGCATTTACGGCTGTCTGATTTTGGTGTTAAATTTATAACAAAATGTCATTTTAGATTTTGTACCAGAATAAAGAGAAGTTTTGTTTTTGAAAATTATCTATGACCTGATTAAATTACAAAGTTATAGAAATACTCAGAACAGTGCGTAAAGTGGCGTATATCGTTTCTATACATGTATGTGCATGTGTGTGTCGAAAATAAAGGCTTTTAGAGAAAAAATAGCTCCGGTAATAAATAGAATAACAAACTCGGCACCAGTTATTATCAAGTTTATGTCCCTCATGAAATAATTTTAATTTGTCACTCGCTAAAGCTCGTGACAACTGAAAATTATTTCACTCGGGACATAAATTTGATAATAACTGGTAGGGTAGGGTGGGGCAAGACGCACCCCTTAAGGGGAATTAAGTATATTTTTGTTCAGACCCAACATTTCAGCATTTTAATGGCATAATATGATAGACGTGTTGGTGTACTATGATTTGCTGTCTATTTCTGATGAAAAACAACTATATTGAACATGCAATCTTTAATAAAATATTTTTATCCAAGGGGGCATCTTGCCCCGTGCCTGGGGCAAAACGCCCTTTAATGTGGGGTAAGATGCCCCAGCATAAATGAAACAAAACTTTCAACTTTTAATCAAGGAAGAAACCTGAACTTCATTAAAACAACAGTTTGCCCCCTATTTGTATCTGAACTGGTGTTTGTATCATTGAATCAGATATCAGTCACTATCTGAATCACAGTTGGGACAAATAAAACAGTCTTGACCCTCTGTACAATCTCTGTGCGCCCATTTCTTACAGTCATGGCACTGGACCCACAATTCGCGTGGTCTGCTGTTTTCGAATGGTTCTCCACATATAAGACATGGCCACTCTTCATCCTCACTGCTGCTCATTTCCTTTTATATATCCGAACCATTATCTGTAAGAAATCAAAGAAAGAAACTGAGAAAGCTTTTAATTGCATCATTTACATTGATATTATTAATATCATGTATTGTACGAGTTCAAAAAATGAAATTAGTTTAGTCTATTAAATGAGACTATCGTGTGGGCAAGACGCCCCCTTTCAGAGGCGTCTTGCCCCACGGTATGCATGACGTAAGAACATACTTTACGTCATCGGAATCCATATTTTCGCCCATGTGCGTCAACAATTTTTGAAACTTGAGATATTTATAAGTAATATTATAGTGATTGCACGTTGAAGTATAGTATCTTGTTTTTCACAGAGATTAATTCATTACTTACCATATTTATAAAAATGGACTATAAAAACATAAAATGTGAATATTTTACGTACCGTCAGTTATCAGCGTTTGTGCTTTTGTATACACCAGCCGTTTGATGGCAGCACTGTCTGCAGTCGTTAGACATCCGCATAAAGTCCATACAGGCCCAGTAAATGGAAAGAGGCGTTTTACCCCGAGGGTGCGTCTTGCCCCACCCTACCCTAACTCGTTTATTATTCTCTATATATAATATATATATATATATATATATATATATATATATATATATATATATATATATATATATATATATATATATATATATATTTAAAGGCGCAGACCCTAGTTTCAACTCGTAAAAAATTGGCACTAAATTTAGTTAATCTACAAATCTGCAACATGCTTGGATAAAGTTACAACAGAGTGAAACAAGAGTTTGTGACGTTATAACCGGAAAATATCCTTTAAAAATAGACTAGAACTCGAATCAATAACCGCTACTTCTCAGACGCACGTGCGTTTTTAAAAATATGAAAAATGCATTTTGTGATATTAGAAACAACAGGATGACCAGAAATACTTCCGTTCTACGGAAATGGATAATCTAAACAATAAAATATAAATGTTGGACTCAGATGCAGACGCCCGTACAACGGTAACATCATGACACCGCGACATCGTGCTGCGAGACTACAGTTTGCACTCCAGAATGGTAATCATCCACCAGCCTTTTACCGGAGCATTGTTTTCTCAGATGAGTCCCGTTTCTCTGTCTCCTTTACCGATGGAAGAGCACGTGTGTACAGGAGACTCCATGAACGGTACGCTGGCGGATGTGTGAGGGAACGTGATCGGTTTGGCGGCGGTTGTTTGATGGTATGGGGGGGGGGGGACAATCAACTGTGATTTCAGGAGTGATCTCATCATTGTCCACGATGCCCTTACAGCCCAGCGTTATGTTGACGTTATTCTAAGACCAGTTCTCCAGCCACTTTTGCGCCGTTACCGAAGACCAGGAGGTCCCCTTCTGTTTCAACAAGACAATGCCCGTCCACATACTGCAAACATTACCCAGGCATTCCTGCAACAAGCCGGTATCACCGTTATGAACTGGCCCACCGTTTCACCGGATTTGAACCCAATTGAACACATGTGGGATGAGTTAGGACGTCCTGTACGTCACCGCCAGCCACCACCACGTAACGTCGCTGAGCTTGCACAGGCGTTGCAGGAGGAGTGGAGGAACATTCCTGTGGCTTATTTGAGATGTTTGTGCCAATCCTTTCCCCGTCGTCTTCACGCATGTTCACGGGCTAATGGTGGACACACCAGATACTGACCTTGATATGGGGGGGGGGGGGGGGGGGGGGGGGTTTTGAACTTTTCGATTACGAATGCAACTCGATTACTGATGATAACTGGCCATGTTTCCATGTGAATGCATCTCAGTCATTAATGTCATATTACATTATCCATCAATTCATTAATAGTTTGTCGTTATTTGCATATATATGTGCCTCCCCTCCCAAAAAAAAAAAAAAAAAAAATCCAAACAAATCCGGAAAGCATTATAGAAACTTAAAGAAAATTCTCTTCTTAACCGTTTAAGGAGTTTTAGACTATTAACTACTCAGTTGCCCCCCCCCCCCCCCCCCCCCCAAACAGAAAATCCTAGCTACGGCCCTTGCAATACAACCTGATCTCTTTTTGATCTCAATGTAGTTCACTTTAAAATATGGAATACTGCAATTCTGTATTCGTGATATTATTTTATCGACATTATTTCATTGATATTTTTCAACATTTAAAGACATCCTGAATAAACATCCAGCTGTTACAGACTGATTTCATGGCTATATGATTAAATACACAGGATATTATTAGGTAATTACGCAAGTCGTAAAACGCGAAGACGTTAATAATATGAAATGACATGATACACATTACTCATCGCCGACATTCGGGTTTCTTTGTTTGTTTTGTGGTCTTTTTTTTTCTTTTTTCTTTTTTTTTAGGTTGGTTGTGGGTTTAGGATATGTATTGTGGTAACTATTGTAGGGTATTTCCTAATCCAAAGAGTACTGATTTGAAAGAAATATAAAATCTGTTTGGAAGGAAACATTATATCAAATAGCATCTGACCGGACTAAAACTGACTTGTAATAGCACAGTTAATACTACCAGTCGTACCATTAGTGATATTTGTAATAGTGTTTATCATAAACTATTCCATCTGAGTAAATACCTGTAATTTAATTCGAGCTCGTATCAATGTACCAGCTACTATTGTGCGTGCGACGTGTACGGCGTGAGGACTACTGAAAATAGGATGACAATGTTTGTGGGGAACTAGTGAAAAGTTTTTCCCGTTATATATGAAACCCACCAATTTACGCGTTTTCTTCTTCCTCTTAAGTGCGGGGATAAGATATATGGTGATCGAAATGTTGCGTGCAGCAATTTTAGCCAGATATGTTACTATTGTCGGTTATCTGATTTAATTTGGTGGTATAAACCCGGCAAAGACTCTATCTATGTGTAGGTTAGGTATGTGAGTGGATAGGGGGGATTCCCTCGGAACATTTTGATAATGTAGTATTAAAATACAGCTCTTCCCTGCATTTTAAGTTTAAAAAAACAACAACAAAAAACCCAAAACAAAAACAAACCCAAACAAACCGGAAAACAACAAACAACTGAAGGTATTATTTTATTTTGTTTTTGTTTGTGTGTTTGTTTCGAAAATCCATGTTTATTAGTTTAAAAACAATATGCAATTAATTTACTAATAGTGTGAAAACGGAAATACTCTCCGACCTGACTTCTCTGCTGGTGGCAAAGCTTTCCAAGATCGCAAACATGTTTTACAGTGTGCGATATAAATTAAGCTACAGATCACAAAATGTATAAAATGTATTTGTTTTGTTTAACGCCACTACCAGAGCACATTGATTTATTAATTATCGGCTACTGGATGTCAAACATTTGGTAATTTTTACATATAGTCTTAGAGAAGAAACCCGCTACATTTTTCCATTAGTAGCAAAGGATCTTTTATATGCATCGTTGAACAGACGATCTTTGGTATACCAATCGTGGCTGGAACGAGAAATAGCCCAATGAGCCCACCGGCGAGGATCGATCGCGCATTAGGCGAGCGCATTACCACTGGGCTACGTCCCGCCGCCTATAAATATAAATGCTTGAGTGCATGTTGTTATTCTGGTCGCAAGAACATTCGAGAGATTTAAGACTCATTTATAAGGGAAGTCATTTTCCATTGTAAAGTATATTAAAATGCAGAGTAGGTCAACATGAATGGAGGTAAAGGAAACGTTAATGCTATAGAGAAGGAAGTACATTATACAGATTATTCATATCCTTCCAGTTCTATGTAGCCTTATGACAGAACTGTGTGACCTAGCTACGTCTGTTTGACATTATATGGGTTGAGCAGTTCATAAATAGCATTGGTTTTGTTCTGTTTTTGTTATAGTTTTCTAAAACATATTTGTGTGTTGGGTAGGGTATGTGTATACAAAAGAGGCATTTTCTTTTTAGCTAGCACATCATAAGTACTTAAATAATACCTGTGCCGATTAAATGTCTTGCCATTTTATATTTGAAATTTATGCTTTAAAAATGTTTTGACGATTTTTAGTGTGTACAGAGTTTTGATCACCTTAATCTGTTCTGATTCGTATTCAAACTGAGTCGGTGTGTGTAAGAATATTTAATTAAATTTGGTGCATCGAATATTTACATTCTAGTAAACCTGTAAAAAATAATGTACACATTTATTATGTTTATAATCTTGAGAATAAAATAGTAGTATTAAGAGGATTAATTTTGAAGGAAACTGTATAATAAAGTACAGCTTGTAGGTACTGTGTACTAGGCAGTGGGGAAGGGGGAGGAGGATTATTCCAGTACCGGCTCCAACCCAGAGCAAGTGAACCACTAGGCTCAATAGGGTGGTGTATGGTCATATATATAGCAAGTTTCACCTTCCTGGGCATCTCCCGAGTCAGTGGCGGATCCAGAAAATCCATTTAGGGCAAATTAGGGGCCCCCCAGTGACATGAGGTCAGGGACGTAGGCTGGTGGTTGAAGCAAATGGTCCGCTTTCAGTACTAAAACATATAGGTTTATAAATATGGAATTTCGGGTTGTGCAAAAACAAAATAGAAAAAGGTCCACTTGGTTCATATTCGAACACCCCCCCCCCCCCCCCCCCCCCCGCGGTCCAGATCACGCTACGGATCTGGAGGTTTGGAGGGGGGTCGTAAAAAAAAAAGAAATTAAAAATATAATAAAATTTATAATAACTATCGCAAAATTTAGGGGGGGGGGGGGGGGCGAGGGTTATCCGATAGCAAACGTTGCGAATGACCGTCAAGTGGTCCCATACAGAAAGGCAAATAGCGCGGCTTTACCATTCATCTCATTATCATCTATAGGTTTGTGATGTCCTGACAAAATTGTCTGTCTCTGTGTTAAATGTTATGTGGCAAATTTTAGACAAAAGAAAAACAGATAGAAACCCCCCCCCCCCCCCCCCCCCCCCCCCCTCCCAACAAAACAACAATATTTTAAATTAGCTACATGTAGGTGAGGTTCCTGTTTCGGTGGTTGCGTTGTTTGTGCGCAAAAGTACGTACATTTGAATATTTTTTACGAATTTGACTTTTGCATGGGGAAAGTAAACATGTCTGTCATATTCACAGAAATGTTCACAAAAATAATGTTAAAACCAGCAAAGAAAGCAATATTGAAGTTTACGCACTCATACACACGGCACATTTCTTAATACCTTTTTTTCTGTGATTTTCAAAGACACTAGTTAGAAAGAAAACTGAATTTTAAAAACTATTTCTGTCTGTTCTCAACTGTACTTGTATCTGGTTATTGAAGTCACATGATTGTCACGGCGTCTGCTGGTAAAACTTTCTTTACAGATACTTGCCAAAAATATGCGGTCCTTGTATCTTTTAACATAACTATCTTTCTGGATATCTGTTTATATATTTATTAAAACTCAGAATACAGCTTAACCAAACAATTTTACCATTATAATCAAACATTTGCTCAACATATAACACGATTGCAAGATAACATAATTGTTATATATTTGTTTTCCTAAAATGTTAACATTGGTTCTCGAGGACTCCATTTTGTAATTTGCCTTAAAATATTTTTTTTATAAATTATTATAAGTGCATGTTTTGTTGAACAACATAGGCCTACATGGTTTGATAAAACACTGAAAAAGTTTGTGTTGGGAAGGTTTTGCTGTGAGCTATAGGCCTACCACTAAACGTATCACTCACCGAAACAGGTTAGGTAAACTACGCTACTTCGCGGCTAGTGAAGCGGAGAAATACTAATAAAAAGGTAGGTATTTGAATAGCAAGTGTCTGTTTATAAATACTGATATGCTTTAGAACCGAATGCTTTTGCTCACCGAAACTAGTTCACCCATGATATGTATTGTAAAGGTATAAAGTAATAGGAAAAACATGTAAACAGTGTTTACTTTTAATATATTATGTTTCTCATATTTACTAAAATAAGAACAAACAAGGTGTCTTTTTTAATACAGTTGTTAGAACTTTATTTCAATTATAAACAAACATAGTAATTTTGTTATTGTTAAAAAAAAAAACGTTTTCAGTTTAATCCCAATTATGACAAAAAGGTTGCAAAACCAAACAAACGGAAGACATATATACATATAAATGCTTATGTCAGTTTAAACAAAAATTCAAACAAAGAAGTCTACCAAAACGTTTCTGTTCTACTGTTTTGTTTGTTTGTTTACTTTGTTGTTGCTGCATTATGATTACTCGACAATCTGAATGATTTCATTGATAACAGCATCTTATAAACCGGAAACAGACCGTATACATTATCGGTTTATATGAATATTGTTTGTAATTGAACTTACAGGGCTGTTCCAGATACTCACCACTAATAATAAAATGATAATAATAACACATTAAAACCAGTGTAATAGTTAAATCTAACACAAAATAACCACCAATAACTGAGCGTTTAGACGGATTCCAACTCACACTCTCTCGTGTATGTGGCCATTTGGAATAGAGTAGTCCTTGGTAGTTCCACTCGACAGGAATCTACTTTCATGAAAACAAACCGAACCCAGGACAGTCAGCTTTATATGTGCTTTATGGTCTTAAATAAGTCCTATAACACCGTGCTGTATAGCCATAAAATCTGTTTATATTAGTATACAATCCAGAGTTTATTACTGCACTTTTCCCCCTTTTTTTTCAATGTTGAAACTGACCAATAAGTTTGCCTATTGGATAAATACACACAAGTAGTCTCGCCAGATATTTTTAGAATTTTTATGCTCCCGAATAACGCTATAAAAGGCGAAGTGTAATTGGTCGATATTTAAATTGTTATTTATAGATGAAATGTCACCTGGACATGGGAGTGCACGCAATGCTGTTAGATCTATTGGTAGACCCAGTAGAGCTAATTTTAATCAGATTGCAGAAAGTACTTATCACGTATCATTACAATAGTAGCATTTTTTGTCAATATGGATATACCATTTAAATTCAAACTGTGACGTAACTTGTCAACCTATCAGATCACCTTTATTAGAATCTCCAATAATACAAATTTATAAATAGTAGTAAATGAAATTATCTGGATGTAACATTTTGTGAGCATCAGAATAAAACATTCACATTTCACAAGAACAATGAATAAATATGTTTCGTTATTATGCAAATCTGTGATTACAACTTTAAGCAGTTAACTACCATAAGGCCAGTATTTTTTAATTTATAGGTTTACGAACAAGAACTTTTGTGCACAAAGGTAGGAAGAAGGAACCCCCCCCCCCCCCCCCAAAAAAAAAAAAACCCCAAACAAACAACAACTACAACCTGTTTGGGGTGTATTAGTAGGGTTGATTTTTTTCTCTCTCTCACTGTTACCTTACGAAATGCGCCACAATAGACTAGAATGGTAACTTTTTCTTTCTTTAGAGCTATATGTGGAAGTCAGCGGCAAAAAAATAAAAGTGAAAAATACGACTTTTTTTATTATTTGAGCAAAATTTACGTCGGCGGGTTCGTAAACCAAATAATAAAAAAATACTGGCCTAAGATAAACAGGCCAGCTGTATCTTGAGAAAATGTCAATAAAATCTCGAACAAAGCCTCTAACAAATCAACGACACACGAAACACGTATATGTACAAAAGTGTAGCCTAAATAATGTTTCAGGGCAAAAAACAACAACAAAACGTTTCATGAATAAATTAACGTCTTACAAAGAATTAAAACGTGCAGCGTTGTAAACAAAAACGATTATACTTTGTATAGAAGAGTACACATACACAAGGATTAAATATGTAAACGATGTTGTGTTAAACAAAGTGCTAACTATACAACATTTTAATCATGTTGCTTCCACATGGGTTTTTTTCTACTTTAGGATTTAACGTCGAAAAGTTTTAACTTCTTCTTGCTTATAAAGTTTTTCTGTAAATATTTTGCTGAATTCAGCCGTTCATATCATTCTGTCACAGAAGTGTCTTCGACGTTCAATAAATTATACCACTCAATATCTTCTTATTGTGTACATACATTTTGTATTTGTCGCTGAAACCAATGGACTTATGCTCACGACAGATCCCATTAATTAAGCAAATTATGTACACACTTCATGGACATCTTGAATCATCTTAAATCCATTCTAACGTGAGTTGAATGCATGACTAATACACTAGCTTAAAGACATTTAGGTTACAATAAATAGAAAACGAAGTAAATTAACTAATATAAAAAATAATCATTCATTAGTAAATTAACTAATGTAAAAAAAAAAAAAATTCATTTTGCAATATTGTTATATTTGCAATTATATACATATTGCTGACATCTTTACCAGTGCAGTACTATTTTGGTGATGAACGGATCAGAAATTAATTTAAAAGATTTAAAAATCATAACATCATACATGTTGATTTTCTTATTTTGTCAGTGTGATTTACAGCTCTTTGGTAGTGCTGATGCATAAATTAGTAAGGATTGACACATGGTTAATTTTATTTATCTCTGTCGTCATTTTCCATGGGCTCTCTAGTCACACATCCCCACTCATATCTTGATCCAACTGATATCCGTGTATTGATGGGGATTTGTATATCAACTTGGTTTGATTTCATCAGAGGAGGTGAAAGTATTTCACCTGGTTCGCAGTCTGCATAAACCGAAGATCCAGAATGCACGGATCCCAACGAATAACCTTGCATTTCCATGTTTGCAGAAACAAGTTGTACCGTGTTTTTATGTGTTGGTTCATGGCGGGGAAAATTGTCATAACGACCAGGAAACTGATTTAAATTGGATTCTGACGTACCCAAGAACACTGAATTCCCTGACGTGTTTCTGTTCTCCAGATCTATCCCTTCGAGGTTATTGTCCAAAATATGGCCAACTGCAAGAGACGCTACAATCGACTGGGACTCGGTGACGTAACGTGGATGGTTAGGGGGCCAAATGGCACATCTATTTGCGTTAGGCACTGTTCTGTCTTGAGGTTTGTCTTTTTGTCTGTTGGTGTCTGAACTGAAAACAGGATTGCCGCTGTTCATCTTTTCCTTGTGTTGACAAGGTGCATTGTTGTCTGGTTCTGTTACAGCAGGGTTGGCAGGCTCACCAACCGTGTTCATATCTAAGTCTTCCTTAAAATATTTGTCTTTTTGATCAGCAGTACGGCATGAAACACCCCTCTCCGTTATAGAATTAGGTTTATTTGAGACACCTTGTGATAACAATGTCAACCTAATTCCAAGACCTTTACTTTCTTGTGAAAACTGCTTATTCAAGATGCTTGTATCAGATGTGTTTTCAGTGTGAAGCCCTAAACAATCACTAGACTTACTTAAGTCTACATGACTAACGTTCTCTTGAGATGAGTTTTCATAAACGTGTTTGCCATCATGACGAATCATTGTATCATTATTTTTTGGATGTTCTTTGATACAGGGCATTTCATCATGTACACTTTTGTCTGCGTGTGGGTACACATTGGCATTTTGTATTTCTGCACATGTCTGTGCATTTGGGGTATTTACATTGTTTATAGTTTCATTTGTTGCCACACACTGCCAGGCAGCACAATGTCCACTTCTTGGACAATATGAATGATTTTGATCAGTACACGACAGTTGTGCTTTGGGATCTGCATATATTTTATGCATAGTATTTGTTTGATTGTTATGAAGATATGATTGGTTCACGTCTTTGCCACCAGTGGATGCTTGCTGATTTGTGACAAGCATATCACGACGATGTGGATTGGCTTGAAGCATCACACCGCTAACCACTTCGGTCATTCTTCCAATTCCATTTGTTATCCCCATTGCTTCAGTTGGACCAGGTGACTGAACGAGTTGCTGAAAAACGGCTGCGCGTCTTGTCACTTCTCTTTCCACTTTGTTCCACATTCCAAAAGCATCGAACCCAGAGTTCCTCATTGACGAACAGTATACACATTCACTTAATAATTCACTTGCATCTTTGTTAGAACCAATCTCGTTGGTAAAGAATGTGCTTTCAGTTTTACATAACTCAACTAACTCTCTTTGCCATTTGAAATACATGTTCTCGTGTCGGTCTCTACACAGCGAAAGTTGTCTGTGTATTTCGGATTTTCTCGACTCAAAGAAAGATCTTAATCCTTGTTGATGGCCCCGTAACGCCACATATAGATGTTTCCGTACAAGTTGAATGGTTTCATCAGATGGACACTTCTTTTGGTATTTCTCTGATACTGCTACAGCTTCCTTCAGACAATCTGCACTATCATGCCACTTCTCGAGACCTGCAAGGCAATGCGCCATGGCTGACAGTACCATAACTTGAACATGGTGGTTCTTCGTGCAGGTTCGAAAGATCTCCAAAGAAAGTTTGGTGTATTCAACGGCTTCTTCGAAATGCAACCTATGAACAAAATTGAAATTATTGTTACCACATTATGCAACCATAAGTTAATCTCAACAAGAAAATACTTATGCAAACTATAAGTGTACATCTGACAAAATTGTGATTGCGTTTTTGTGCTATGTGACTGTCTATAGGATAACTGCCACTCCCCTGCTTCTCCAAAGATTGCTTTATAAATTCCGAGCCAGTGTGTGTGTGTATGTATGTGTATATATGTATATATATATATATATAACGGCCTCCCTTATCTGCTATATTCATTTATTATATGTATTTTAGAATGGCGTGTCACTGAAAGAAACAACTTGGTGATCTGCTTAAATGTTTAGGTATAAAGAATATAGTGGAGATTATTGTAGCATCGCACTATAGCCAAAAGACAACAATGACAACTCCCTTGGATTCTGATTCCGTAATTAAACGTATACACCAGGGGTAGAGAAAAATAAAATTGTCAATCGGTCCCACTTGATGTCATCACTACCGGGGGGGGGGGGGGGGGGGGGATAAAAAAAACACACATTTAAAAGACGATATTTATATGTATACTATACACAAATATGCGAATTTTTAATTAGTACAACGTCGTTGTTGGGGTTTGTCAGTGATTAAATTCGAATCTAGGTCTTTGGTTAAATTCAGTAACAATTACAAATGTAAATATATGAAAAGTAATGAACATAAATATTATAATAGTTTTAGATATAGCGAAGTAAATATGGAAACATTTGGTGGAAGGACCATAACTTTCTGAATGAAGAAAAAACGATTCAGAGCACTAGAATTTTTTTAGGTGAGTAGTTGGAATGTTAAGAAAAATAACAAAAGAAGAAAAACTATGTCCAAATCTACAGTTTATTTTTTTTATCAGTTTCTTGAACTATAAATATTCATTTAATATACTTAAAAACAAATTTTAATAATAGGGTGTGGTCTTCTTCTTTTTTTTGCCCCAACCCGTCCAGTACTACGACCCTGGTGTTAAATTGTGAAGCAGATATATAAGACATACAGTGCCATTTGAACACATCCCATGTGCAAACACGTCAAGCCTGTGTGAAAGTCCTTCCACCCCAGCTTCTTACGAATGGAGAACGCTTCATCCAGCAGTTTTAAGGCATGATCTAAAGAAAATCAAACACATCATCTTTTATATCTCTCTTTATGATTGTGATAACCATAAGCACAATGTAATTGAAATATTTTAGAAACGGTTTCGGTTACCAAACGGTTTCTAACAGTCATAGAAGTTACGGTTAGGCAACTTAGGTTAGATTTATAATATATTATGAAGTAATTTAATGAGGATAATATCATATCAACAATTGGTAATGCAAACTACTAAACACAAATTTAGAAAGCAAAACGATCAGTAATAGTTTGACAGATTAATAGGTTCTCATAAGTGACATCGACCAGTTTGGATGTTATTACTGTTAGCAATAATTGTGAACACATTTAAAGTTAAATAAGATGCATCATCACATTTTGAGGGATATATATACAAATTAGTAAATAATTATTTCAATTTAAAAAAATTAAATAATAATAATAATTGTTAAATAAAATAATAAATGCACAACGCAGTCTACAATAATCTTTAAAATGTAGTTGAGACTGTTATAAAAACATTTTTTAATAAAGGGTATGATTTTCTAACATGTATCAACATTCAGTAACACAAAAAAGTAGTTTTATTATTACTGTTTTGTTGACCAATTATTAATTTTCAAAGGTTTTGGATTATTAATATTACCGAGCCTCTTAATGATTTACTACAGAGTTCATTTGGAAGTATAGTGCAGTAGCTTATTGAATCAATAATAATTCTTATGTTAAAATTCTGAAATTGATGGGGATGAGGTCATAACATCAATTGAATGTAATGTTAATGTATTTTCCTGAAATAAATAATAAGGAACATGATCCCGGATAATTCCAAGTCCCTATGTGCATTAATATTAATACATGTATTGATAACTTTATTTACCATGGTTGCCTCGCCTTGAGTACATTAATAGTAATACAAGTATTGATAGCTTTATATACCATGGTGGCCTCGCCTTGAGGACATTAATAGTAATACAAGTATTGATAGCTTTGTTTACCATGGTGGCCTCGCCTTGAGGACATTAATAGTAATACAAGTATTGATAGCTTTGTTTACCATGGTGGCCTCGCCTTGAGGACATTAATAGTAATACAAGTATTGATAGCTTTGTTTACCATGGTGGCCTCGCCTTGAGGACATTAATAGTAATACAAGTATTGATAGCTTTGTATACCATGGTGGCCTCGCCTTGAGGACATTAATAGTAATACAAGTACTGATAGCTTTGTATACCATGGTTGCCTCGCCTTGAGGACATTAATAGTAATACAAGTACTGATAGCTTTGTATACCATGGTTGCCTCGCCTTGAGGACATTAATAGTAATACAAGTACTGATAGCTTTGTATACCATGGTTGCCTCGCCTTGAGGACATTAATAGTAATACAAGTACTGATAGCTTTGTATACCATGGTTGCCTCGCCTTGAGGACATTAACAGTAATACAAGTACTGACAGCTTTGTTTACCATGGTTGCCTCGCCTTGAGGACATTAACAGTAATACAAGTACTGACAGCTTTGTTTACCATGGTTGCCTCGCCTTGAGTACATTAACAGTAATACAAGTACTGACAGCTTTGTTTACCATGGTTGCCTCGCCTTGAGTACTGCATAGCGACGTTGTTCAGAGGCACAACAAGGTCAGCTGGAGCCAATGTAGCGTACTTCCGGCGCTCATGCAGGGATGAAGAGTAGTTTCGTAAAGCATTTTCATTGTCATGGCGAGCTAAGAGAAAAACACACACATATTTCAATAGTTTTATGCTATAAAATGGTTATTAATAAATTAAGACCTTGTACTGGTACATGCAATATCGACCGACCCCCCCTCCCCCCCCGAAATCGCTTTTTTTTTTAATTTAATATATCTGACATTGATATCTGACATTATTATATTTACTCAACATAGAAATATATGCCCAATATTTCTGCAATCTATTTTGGAACCCCCCTTTTCAAAACTCAACATAGAAATATATGCCCAATATCTCTGCAATCTATTTTGGAACCCCCCTTTTCAAAATCCTATGTACGCCCATGAATATTATTTGCTTTCACGATGTCCGACAAAGTAGATATAAGACGTGTAATTTACCTCGCTCACAAATCAGTCCTAGACTGTTGATCATGATTGGAATGGCGGGGTGGTACGGGGCGACGACAGTTATTACTTTCATGGTTTCCACCAGAATGTGTTCTGCGCTGTCAGGTTCATCTACAACAAAAGTTCAACTAAAAATGACAACAAAAGATGGATGTTATCATTTCTGTCTCTCACAGACACTCTCTCTCTCTCTCTCTCTCTCTCTCTCTCTCTCTCTCTTTCTCTCTCTCTCTCTCTCTCTGTGCGCACGCACACACATAAACATGCACACGTTGACTCACTCAAGAAGATAGGCTGTATTGCCGTGTCACAACAAACACACACACGTTTACTCACTCAAGAAGATGAGCTGTACTGCCGTGTCACAGCAAACACACGTTTACTCACTCAAGAACATGAGCTGTATTGCCGTGTCACAACAAACACACGTTTACTCACTCAAAAAGATGAGCTGTATTGCCGTGTCACAGCAAACACACACACGTTTACTCACTCAAGAAGATGAGCTGTACTGCCGTGTCACAGCAAACGCACACACATTTACTCACTCAAAAAAATGAGCTCTATTGCCGTGTTACAACAAACACTCACTCGTTTACTCACTCAAGAAGATGAGCTGTATTGCCGTGTTACAACAAACAAACACACGTTTACTCACTCAAGAAGATGAGCTGTATTGCCGTGTCACAACAAACACATACACGTTTACTCACTCAAGAAGATGAGCTGTATTGCCGTGTTACAATAAACAAACACACGTTTACTCACTCAAGAAGATGAGCTGTACTGCCGTGTCACAACAAACACATACACGTTTACTCACTCAAGAAGATGAGCTGTATTGCCGTGTTACAATAAACAAACACACGTTTACTCACTCAAGAAGATGAGCTGTACTGCCGTGTCACAGCAAACACATACACGTTTACTCACTCAAGAAGATGAGCTGTATTGCCGTGTTACAATAAACAAACACACGTTTACTCACTCAAGAAGATGAGCTGTATTGCCGTGTCACAACAAACACACACGTTTACTCACTCAAGAAGATGAGCTGTATTGCCATGTCACAACAAACACACACGTTTACTCATTCAAGACGATGAGATGTATTGCCGTGTCACAGCAAACACATACTCGTTTACTCACTCAAGAAGATGAGCTGTATTGCCGTGTTACAATAAAGAAACACACGTTTACTCACTCAAGAAGATGAGCTGTATTGCCGTGTCACAACAAACACACACGTTTACTCACTCAAGAAGATGAGCTGTATTGCCATGTCACAACAAAGACACACGTTTACTCACTCAAGACGATGAGATGTATTGCCGTGTCACAGCAAACACACACGTTTACTCACTCAAGAAGATGAGCTCTATTGCCGTGTCACAGCAAACATACACACATTTACTCACTCAAAAAGATGAGCTGTATTGCCGTGTTACAACAAACAAACACACGTTTACTCACTCAAGAAGATGAGCTGTACTGCCGTGTCTCAACAAACACACATTTAGTCACTCAAGAAGATGAGCTGTATTGCCGTGTCACAACAAACACACATTTACTCACTCAAGAAGATGAGCTGTAGTGCCGTGTCACAACAAACACACGTTTACTCACTCAAGAAGATGAGCTGTATTGCCGTGTCACAGCAAACACACACATGTTTACTCACTCAAGAATATGAGCTGTATCGCCGTGTCACAGCAAACATACACACATTTACTCACTCAAAAAGATGAGCTGTATTGCCGTGTTACAACAAACAAACACACGTTTACTCACTCAAGAAGATGAGCTGTATTGCCGTGTCACAACAAACAAACACACGTTTACTCACTCAAGAAGATGAGCTGTATTGCCGTGTTACAACAAACAAACACACGTTTACTCACTCAAGAAGATGAGCTGTACTGCCGTGTCACAGCAAACACACACGTTTACTCACTCAAGAAGATGAGCTGTATTGCCGTGTCACAACAAACACACACGTTTACTCACTCAAGAAGATGAGCTGTATTGCCGTGTCACAACAAACACACACGTTTACTCACTCAAGAAGATGAGCTGTATTGCCATGTCACAACAAACACACACGTTTACTCATTCAAGACGATGAGATGTATTGCCGTGTCACAGCAAACACATACTCGTTTACTCACTCAAGAAGATGAGCTGTATTGCCGTGTTACAATAAAGAAACACACGTTTACTCACTCAAGAAGATGAGCTGTATTGCCGTGTCACAACAAACACACACGTTTACTCACTCAAGAAGATGAGCTGTATTGCCATGTCACAACAAAGACACACGTTTACTCACTCAAGACGATGAGATGTATTGCCGTGTCACAGCAAACACACACGTTTACTCACTCAAGAAGATGAGCTCTATTGCCGTGTCACAGCAAACATACACACATTTACTCACTCAAAAAGATGAGCTGTATTGCCGTGTTACAACAAACAAACACACGTTTACTCACTCAAGAAGATGAGCTGTACTGCCGTGTCTCAACAAACACACATTTAGTCACTCAAGAAGATGAGCTGTATTGCCGTGTCACAACAAACACACATTTACTCACTCAAGAAGATGAGCTGTAGTGCCGTGTCACAACAAACACACGTTTACTCACTCAAGAAGATGAGCTGTATTGCCGTGTCACAGCAAACACACACATGTTTACTCACTCAAGAATATGAGCTGTATCGCCGTGTCACAGCAAACATACACACATTTACTCACTCAAAAAGATGAGCTGTATTGCCGTGTTACAACAAACAAACACACGTTTACTCACTCAAGAAGATGAGCTGTATTGCCGTGTCACAACAAACAAACACACGTTTACTCACTCAAGAAGATGAGCTGTATTGCCGTGTTACAACAAACAAACACACGTTTACTCACTCAAGAAGATGAGCTGTACTGCCGTGTCACAGCAAACACACACGTTTACTCACTCAAGAAGATGAGCTGTATTGCCGTGTCACAACAAACACACACGTTTACTCACTCAAGAAGATGAGCTGTATTGCCGTGTTACAACAAACAAACACACGTTTACTCACTCAAGAAGATGAGCTGTATTGCCGTGTCACAGCGGATTGACAACACTTTATTCAGAAGTCTGTCACTGGATTCATGTCTTCCAGCCTCCTGTAGAGCTTCCTCGAAAAATCTGCACAGAACGAAATTAATATGACAATATTATACACTATAACATTAATATAATAATAGTATACACTATATACCAAATTAGGAACTGCTGTCACACACACACACACACACACACACACACACACACACACACTCGTTAATAAAATGAAATTAATAAAACAAAAATAATAATAATTTAAAAAACATTACTTTATTAGATATGCACGAAGACATTAGGTGTGTCTATGTCGTATCATTGTCCGTCAAACCGTCCATATCTGCCTGTCCGTCTATATATCGATATACCAGAGGTAAAATATTTCAACAATCATATTCAAAGTGATTTTATAAATAACGTCAAAATGATATATAAAAATGTCTGACCACCACATTTTCTTTTGGTTATTGTTTGCGTATTAAAGTAACTTAAATAAATACAATATGTTACTTATTGCTTGCGTATTAAAGTAACCTAAACAAATACAATATCTTACTTGTTGTTTGCGTATTAAAATACAGTGAAACCCCTCAAAACCGGATAGCCATGGGACCAAGAAAACAGTCCGGTTTTGAGGGGTATCCGGTTTACAGAGGTTTATTATTTTAAGTTTATCATCAAGCGATAATTCAACATGGTGGCGTTTCACTCGACATTCCTACATGTCCCAAGTAGATTCTAAAATGAAACACTATTGACAAATTTTCCACCAAACCAAGCCAAACAATTTTACTCTAGAATAAAGGGAGTACATGTGTTTCCTCCAGTTATTTAAACATCAAATCTGTTAATTAATCCCTTAATTGGGATTTGTCAACTGCACGACAGTGACACTGGAGCATGCGCACATGTAATTAGCTCTGCATACGCAATCACGTTGTCGGCTGAGTGAGTATTCAAAGTATAAGTAATGCAGTAATGATTGACGTTGGTGTGACAGTCCGGTTTTCGGAGGTAAAATGTGCATTAAAGGAATACAATGGGACCGGATAATTTCGTCCGGTGCAGTTTAGAGGGGTTTCCGGTTCAGAGGGGTAAATTTTAGTGTTAAAAGATACGCAAATCACAGAACCGTGTAAAACGTCCGGTTTTGTGGGAATTCCGGTTTACTGAGGGTCAGGTTTTGAGGGGTTACCATAAATGAATACAATAATACCTACCCTAACGCGGTTCTGTAATCGCCTTGCTTGTAGTAGTTGTATGCCATGTCTGCCAGAAGTGAGACATGCGCATAGTAGTCGTCACTGCTGACAATGGCGGGCAGCGCCTCTTTGAACAAACCCATAGCGCCATCGTATTCTGTCCCTAAAATAAATAGGTTCACTTCAGCATCAACAGTTCGAAATTAAAGGAAAGGAATATGTTTTTAACAAGAGAGAGAGAGAGAGAGAGAGAGAGAGAGAGAGAGAGAGAGAGAGAGAGAGAGAGAGAGAGAGAGAGAGAAACAGATAGCTGTCGAAAGAGACATAGAGAGCGGATGAGGAAGAGAGAAAAACTCGCTGCCGCCACACAGATTACTCCTTTCGAAACATATCAATGGGTATTTTATATGTAGCCTACTTTCCCATACATCTGGACACATATTTTCGAAGTTATCTTAGCGCTACCATATCGTAAAAACCACCATAGGCTATCGTGTCACTACATGGCGTGTGCTTTAGTGACGTCATAGCCTATGACGGTTTTACAATATCGTAGCGCTAAGATAGCGTCGAAAATTACACCATGGCCTGTGTATACCAGTCAAGAACAACTGTTTGGGACGAGTGAAGAAAACTACATCGTGGGCAATCGACCCTGCTACCCATGGTCTACCTAGGCGAACGCTTCACCACTGAGCTGCACACCGTCCCAATATAACATTTTGAACAAGTAGTTACAAATTTCATCACAAAGATTAAATACACACTTTAGCAAAAATGGTGTCAACGTTAGCTATTCATCTGACCTTTGCCTCGAGTCTTTGCTCTGCCTAGCAACCACTTTTGTTTAGCTTGCTCCAGATCATTGCCAAACTTTTCAGACGCATTTACCATTGACGTGTAGAAATTCAAAGCTTCTTCCGGAAAGAATTTGATTAAAACTGTTTCAGCTTCATTGGCCACCTGTAAACATCACAATAAAAACTTCACAAACAAAATATCGAACAAAAGACAAAACTAAATATAAATGCGAAACGGGACAAAATAATTTAATGTGGCCTGGCTTAGTTACTGTAGACAATCATAATCCGTAAATCAAATTAAAAGATGTACAATAATTGGATTCGAATCATGTACAATGTAGTATTAAACTTTGAACCTGAGCCGAGTCATCGCTCGACGCCAGTCTCCATCCACATCAATCCCACCATACCCAAACAAGAGGAAAGGCAAACAATATAGAGCGATGCTGTCTACAAAATGACGAATTTGACATTTTGTGTACAGAGGGAGAAAGGGAAACCCTACTGTTCCCAATACGGACCTTTTATTGGTTGGAACAAGGAAAAAACTGTGTTAGGCAATCCTAACAAGAAACAAAATTATATCCAATTTAAGATATAGCTTTCCTTAATTAAAGAAATTCAACAGTTTAGTTTTCCGACATTGTATGAATGTCATATTCAAAAGTTAAGCATCTAATTTAATTGTGAAAAAACACATGTATGACGTACTTGCAGGAACGGTTTATATGTATCTTGGGTACAATGAATGGCTTCCTTAAGAAGCTGTTGGAAATTTAACCAGTCAGGATGGAGATGTTGGTAAATATGTTGTTCGGGTCGCACCGTAATTTCCGAGTCTACTTTCTTCAGCACTTGGCCAAACAGCTTCACAAATCTCAGTCGAACTGTGTCGTTGTATGTGATGTGGCCAGGAAGTGAATTCCTAATGTAATTTTCAACGGCTGGGTGGATGCGCATACGATTTTTGTTTTTGTCCTGCACAAGCTGAGAACACTGTTCAAGTTTCACAATTATAGCCTTGACCTGCGAAGGACGTTTGTTAAATACAGTTTCCAACTGCGTGACTCCAAACGATCCTTGAAATATCGACAAGTCAATTAAAATACTCTTAGTACATTCATTTAGACCGTCAAACACCTCCAAATTGCTGGGGTGATCGAGCAGGGTTTCCTTGCAAAGCTGAAAGATGTCCTCAAAGTCTTCTAATGTGATATCCGGGATTTCTGGCATGTGCAATTTCAACTGACTGGCAGCTTCCATTATCAATGAAGGAAGGCCTAAACCATGTGTGTCCACTGCTGGAAGAAATGGCTCAACATCGACGTCACTGAAGCATCTTTTGAAGAGATGATTTGATTCTTCTCGCGTCATGGGCAGAACATTTGTTATAATATGCTTCACTCCTTTAAAAGAAAATACTTTCTGTGTCGTCACTATGACAAACACGTTTTTCGAAAGTTCAATTAATTTCGTGATAAGAATGTCGAATTTTTCAGCTAGAGAAGACTTTTCGTTTCCCAGCTTCTCACATTTTAGAAATAGGAATAAGAAAATATGAGATGGTTTATTCCTCATAACATTTTTGAGCTTTGTAAAAATTGCAGTCTCTTTACAAGCAATGTCGTTCCACCCTAATGCGTTTTGAAAATCAGTGAGAAGATCTGTCCAATCGGAGATATCACGGCAACACATTTCCACTGACATCACGTGTCTTCCATTTCCCTCGAATTCTTTCGCTAGTTCGAGCTGAACCTGTGAAAACAACACAAATATATAGATGTCATGAATTTTAACTTGAGTCAATCACGATGTGAAGATGAGTATAGGATTTCGTTTCAAGTTTATATATATATATATATATATATTGTTTTAATTTTGATATTAGTATGTTATATGCACATCGGACTAGTTTGGTGAAAATACAAACATAGCTGATGCTTCTTCAGTCCTAAAGTCTTGTCGGCCAGTCAACTGGTCTACAAACTACGCCAGTATCTAGATTCTCACAAACATTTCAATTCCAGGGATTACCGATAGAAGATCTGCAAGTGAGCGTGCTATTTCCACATCATTCAGGACAGGAACAAAGTCAGTGTTATATTCATAAACACCAAAAACCTTTACATAACCAACTCCATACTCATTATAGACAGTTTTTGCATATATTTCAAGGTGTGCAAAACAATCTAAATGGTCAATATTTTGAAAAAAATTAAACTTTCAGTATGTGAACAAAACGAAAATTAACTTGATTAAAAATTAATGAATGCCCATGAATGATTGCATCTGGAGAAAAAGGAACGTATCTACAGGGTGTATGGGTGTGATGTTGATCCTATGTTTTATAACACATGAACAAATAAACTGAACAATAAAACTGCGATGTTTCACTTACCTGTTTAGCAGTGCGTGCCTTACCCACCATTGGCTGACCGAACAGCTGAGCCAGTCTGGTTTCGTTCGATAGCCCAGTCTTGATGTCTTCCAACACCTTACGTCTTCCCACAAACGGAAGAATGCCACTGACATGGTCAGCCGGCTCCTCCATATTCGGTGTGTTCAGGTCAATAAACATCACTCTTTACTGTCCAGTATTCATCTGAAACAAATAATAATTGACAATAGCAGAGCTTGAAAATTATACTTGGACTGGGAGGTAAAAACGAACTGTTTAATCAATCAGATAAACATCAAAGCATGGGTTTTCTTTTTTACTCTCATATTGTTGTCGATGTCCCAGTCATGTTTATATGTTGAACTCTTCATCTCACAAACAAAAACCCTCAAAGCACCCAAAATACAAACAACAAACACACTAACTAACTAACTAACTAACACCAGACCTCGACGTTTATTTTAATTAACAACTAATTAGTAAACTTCACTGAACTTCCTCCTTCCGCATCAAAAATAAAATTAACCAAACAAAATACATTAACTACATTAAAATGACATGTTCTATATATTATATATTAATGGTGTCAGGGACTTGCATATGAAGAAGGAGAAAACAAAGAACCGTATTCACAAAGACAAACCGACCCAAAACCCCAATCCATAGGGGCGGGACGTAACCCAGTGGTAAAGCGCTCGCTCGCTCGATCCCCGTCGGTGGTCCCATTGGGCTGTTTTTCGTCCCAGCCAGTACACCACGACTGGTATATCAAAGGCCGCGGTATATACTACCCTATCTGTGGGATGGTGCATATAAAAGATCCCTTGCTGCTAATCGAAAAGAGTAGCCCATGAAGTGGCATGAATGAATGAATGAATGAATGTTTAACGACACCCCAGCACAAAACATACATCGGCTATTGGGTGTCAAACTATGGTAATGCAAACAAATAAAGCGATGATCAACATCAATATAAGAATTCAAGATTTAAATTAAAAAAACAGTGTAAAGAACTGAACAAATATCACAGATAGATACTGACTTTTACTCAAAATTTCAATTGTGTGCTGTATTGGTCATTCTCAAAGAGAATGTTACACCCCTGCACCACAGTGAGGTTACAGCACGCGCAGGGGCCCATGAAGTGGCGACAGCGGGTTTCCTATCTCAATATCTCTATGGTCCTTAACCATATGTCTGACGCCATATAACCGTAAAATAAATTTGTTGAGTGCGTCGTTAAATAAAACATTTCTTTCTTTTCCAATCGATATGCCCCAGTCTAGGGTGGAATGTCGATAAGCATTCATAAAGCAATGTGAAATCTGTGGAAGTGCACCTGACTAATACACTCATAAACTACATCTGACACTCTAAAGTGGATTTTATATACTGTAAACACCAGCCCGGTATGGGACGGTAGAACACCAGAGTGCATCGAGAGCGACCCTTCCTGCGATCAATCGCACCTCATTTATATATATATTACAGTTCGAATGACAATAAAATATCAAAAATCTTATCATACTTATTTTGTGGCCTATTAATTAAAAGTATACATCTTGGAGGTTTTAGTCACTGTCAACATTTGAGACCGTCAAAATAGTCAAACTACATATCAGTACTCCTATTTTATTTTATTTTATTTTCTTGTTTATTTACATATTTATTTATTTATTTCATCATCATCATCATCATCATCATCATTATTATTATTATTTATTTATTTATTTATTTATTTATTTTAAATTGTCGATGAAGCGGATTTAGCTTTGATTGTAAATGATTGTTATCTCATGCTTAGTCGGTATTCGTTATAAAAATAATTACAGGTAAATTATTATTTGTGTATTTGTATAATCATCTTCAGGGACGTTTGTATTTACCTTTATTGTATTAAGTTTTTATTTTCTCACATTCACTAACCAAATTAACATAAAACATTCACTAATCATATTAACACCCCTGCGCGTGCTGTAACCTCACCGTGGCGCAGGGGTGTAACATTCTCTTTGAGAATGGCCAATACAGCACAAATTGAAATTTTGAGTAAAAGTCAGTATCTATCTGTGATATTTGTATTTTTGCACAGTTCTTTACACTGTTTTTATTTAAATCGTGACTTTTCATATTGATGTTGATCATCACCTTATTTGTTTGCATTACCATAGTTTTACACCCAATAGTCGATGTATTTTTCGTGATGGGGTGTCGTTAAACATTCATTCATTCATTCAATCATTCATTCCATCTGCTAACATACATTATTTCCAAATCATGTATCCATATTTTTTGCTAAGTTATTATGTTAATGTTATATTTTTTAGAGGTAGGTGTTATAATAGTTTTTACTTCGTTTCTTTACGTAATTATAAATGTTTTATCGTGTTTGTCTTTTTAAAAAGATTTTGGTACGTGTAAAATTAGTCACATTTAATTATAGTCAGTCAAAGACATCAGCAACTTCCGGTATCTAAGCACCACCAACCTAATAAGTATACGTAAATATAGATACATGTATAAACAACATAATATATAGTGTGTCAGTGCTTGAACCGTATGTAGTAGTCACTGCTGTTTATTGACATGTTTTTGCCCAGTCAAGTATTAATATTATATTCTTGAGTGATAGATGAAATAATGACCAGTGACACGATCCAGGGCAGGGGGTGTAATAATTCTTACTTCATTAACTTATGTATTTACAATTCTTAATTATTTTATGGGGTTTGTTATTTTGTACATTTTGGTACGTGTAAAGTTAGTCACGTTTAAATATAGCCAGTCGGAGTCATGAATAGCTTTAGGTATCTAAGCATTACCAACCTAATTAAATACACTTATGTCTATATTACAAATATAGAAAAACAATAGTTCATGTTCATTTAAATAATGTAAATAAACGATAACATATATATTAACTTTATATAACGATATATAATATATATTGTTGTTTCTTGTCTTGTCAGTATGAACCATTTACTACTACATATACATACACGTAGGCCTACGAACATACCTAACAGCAGCGTTGTTTGTAAACAGTCAAAATGGCGATCCTGTTCAACAGAGCTAGGAACTTTATCTAGACTACCGCTTTTTATTAGAACACTGAGCAGTTGTCAACTAACTCTTTGATTGAAATAGTATTACACGCATACTTATACGAATTAGATTTACAAATGATGGTATTATTTTCAAACCTTGTGTGAAACGTGCAGCACCGTTTGACTACCCGACTGTTCACCGCAACCTGGTACTTGTATGTACTGTCACAACCTTGCCGTTGGCTCACGAGCACCCATTATATTCAAATGGACACTGTAGTCAAATAAGGTGACTGAATTCAGTTCTACTATACACCACAGACATATTTTGACTCAATCTGCTAAAATAGATTTAACGTCCACGCTACATAAAAAGTAAGAGGGAAATACCCTCAATACCCTACCTTTATTTTGTGCAATGTATCCAGAAATTTCACGATACCACGACACTAACGACCCGTGAAGTGCCCCCGATCTAGCTCGGCTAGCTCGACAAGTGAATAAACACTCGCGCACACCCATATGGCAACTTAACTAGCAGTTAGTCACGAGTTCTACTTTAGTCATTAATTAAATTAGGCTTCGCTCGGTTACTACATTTACGTGGATGGATTACTGCCAGTAAACAGAGTGTATATATATATATATATATATATATATATATATATATATTACTGTTGCTCCACGACAGGTATATTAAAGGCCGTGGTATGCTTTAACCAGGTTCTGTTTGTAAGAAAATACATTTAATCAATGATCTAATTAAGATAGTGTGTTTGAACATCTGAAATATATTATAAGTACGAACATAAATGACGACTGTCATCATTATGAATATCACAGCCATCATCATCATGATCGCAAGCGACGAAGTTATGAACACAAAGATTACCTCTTGTATGGGTGGTGGAACTATGGTCGGTCTAATACGAAAACTTGAAACTGATGATAGACGTATATGTAGGGCAAGAGGGTGGGCTGAGATGTTGATTTATATTTATTATTGTCTTCATAATATTACAGATGTACTACATTTGTCTAACGCTCAAATCGACTGTGTGTTTCCCAGTGATACCCCCCCCCCCCCTCTCTCTCTCTCTCTCTCTCTCTCTCTCTTGGGGCGAGATGTAGCCCAGTAGTACAGCGCTCGCTCGATGCGCGGTCGGTGTGGGATCGATCCCCGTCAGTGAGCCCATTGGGCTATTTCTCGTTCCAGCCAGTGCACCACGACTGGTATATCAAATGCCGTGGTATGTACTACCCTGTCTGTGGGATGGTGCCTATAAAAGATCCCTTGCTGCTAATCGAAAAGAGTATCCCATGAAGTGGCGACAGCGGGTTTTCTCTCTCAACATCTGTGTGGTCCTTAACAATATGGCTGACGCCATATAACCGTAAATAAAATGTGTTGAGTGCGTCGTTAAATAAAATATCCCCCCCCCCCCCCTCTCTCTCTCTCTCTCTCGCATACGCGCACACACACACACCTATACATTAATGATATTTTCATTAAAGACATTACCAACAGAAATTTTAAGTATTAGAAAAATGTAAGTACCTCTCAAGCCCCAACCAATGTGCTCTTTCGCTATTACCAGTTGTTGTTGTTGTTGGTGGTGGTGGTGCTGATGGTGGTGGTGGTGGTGGGGAGGGGGGGGGGGGGTCCTATTGTTGTTGTTTGTTTTGTGTTTTGTGGGTTTTTTTTTTACGTGTGTGGGATTATTTTAACCAGGAACCATCTGTTTAAAGAAACTGTTCTTAAAAGTGATCAGTTCAGTCATTTAAAAAACAAAAGCACACAAACAAACAAAAGCAAACAAAAATTTCTTTCGTTATATTTGACGCGCCACTTTCATTGCAGATGTGTTCTGTTGCCTACCAGTATACATAATCCTTTTGCAAACCTGTTGTTCAACTCTAAAAGGGAATTCCCCTAATGATCGTACGCCCGCAGCCATTGGCCATAAGAGAACCGTGTCAAACAGCTTCACCAGTGTGTTGTTGCCAGCATACTGTTGTAGCCCATAGTTATTTTGTTTAGCAAAGGTAGAATCTGCGACGCCACATTAGAAAGAAATCTTTTATTTAACGACGCACTCAACACATTTTATTTACGGTTATATGGCGTCAGACATACGGTTAAGGACCACACAGATTTTGAGAGGAAACCCGCTGTCGCCACTCCGTGGGCTACTCTTTCCGATTAGCAGCAAGCGATCTTTTATTTGCGCTTCCCACAGGCAGGATAGCACAAACCATGGCCTTTGTTGAACCAGTTATGGATCACTGGTCGGTGCAAATGGTTTACACCTACCCATTGAGCCTTGCGGAGCACTCACTCAGGGTTTGGAGTCGGTATCTGGATTAAAAATCCCATGCCTCGATTGGGATCCGAACCTAGTACCTACCAGCCTGTAGACCGATGGCCTACCACGACGCCACCGAGGCCGGTCCGCCACATTAGATGCGTTATACATATACGGCATTATGTAACATCAGGGCCGTAGCGAGTGGGGGGGGGGGGGAGGGGGCAGTTGAAGTTGACTACCAAAACAAATCCGGTAAAAATAATAGAAACTTAAAGAAAATCCTCTTCTTAAGCGTTTGAGGAGTTTTAGGTATGCGCAAAATTCATCTGCCCCCATCCACCAAAAAAAATATCCTAGCTACGGCCATGAACATGAGCCATTTGCGGCGTCCTACAAGTTGAAGCGTTTGTACATGATTTAAAATCGAAAATGTATTCCCTTTGTGGATATGGTAAACTGATATTTCAAAGCTAGGAATTAATTTTAAAAGGTTTTTCCCCCTTGGAATTTCTGAAAACTGTTTATATTTTTCTTTTATTTCCATATTTGCATATCACATTTCTCAGCGTAATTATCTCTAGTTGCATAGACTCGGTTTGTTTGTTGTTATTTTGGGGGTTTACATATATTTGTTTTTGGCGGTTTACATATACATATAAGGCGCGCGCGCGTTAGTGAGAACATGTGTGCATGTATGTATATATGTGTATTTATGTCGGTGTGGCATGTGGATGAAGATATAGATATGTGTATTAAATATAATTTACTATTATTATAACTAGTTCTTATGTTTGTTTTTAATGGGGGGGATTTTCACCTTAATCAATGCATTTATACAACGATTGCAAAAAAGTTTGTATTGTATCGAGTCGAGTCGAGTCGAGTCGAGTTGTCTTGTTTGTGTAATATCATATACATTTATATCACTTACCACTTGTTGTAATTATATATATATCATTGTGTGTGTTGTGTGATACTTGATAGTTTAGAGAAATTGCGTTTTGTTAATAGTACAATGTCTGGGTGACCTAGTCTACCACGCTCTGTTTAATTTGAGATAACAATGTAAATGTTGGATTTATCAGTATTACTTCCGGGTTCTGTCGGATCTATGAAGTGGTGCTTAAACTTTTCACCCTGTAGACAAGCAGTTACAATCGTAAAATACAAAATTACCCCCAGGCTATTGTATATGTGTAATGCTTGTATGATTTGTTCGCCGTCTGCTGTAATTGTTGCTGTCGTTTGTCTTTGGATTTTTTCCCCACATTCCTGCAGACTAAATGAAAGTAATTTTTCTCTTCGCAGATCGGACAAATATTCAACTTATATGTATTTCATAATGTAAATTTGTAACATACCGTTGTCCTAAGTTAGTCCTACCTGACCGTTCACTGACGTGCACACTAACAAGTAGAATCAGTTTCCATTACATGAACTTGTCCAAACGGAGAGCATTGCCGTGCATGTCCTACACATTTGCTTTTATTAAAATACTGAAAACCTTATCACATTGCAGTTGAGTAACGTTCACGTGGTTAATGCCACGTGATACATAACTACTGATAGTCTTGAAACCGAACCCTCTCCAACAGGAAATCCCTCTAAACAGAACACATTTTCACAGGCGCTTGATTTGCTTGACTTTTCTTAATAAAACTCACTCCTGAAAACTGGAAACTCCCCAACTTCGACCACCACTGGAAACCATCATGAACTGATCAATGTAACTGATACCCATGCAATATCAGGCACGGCGGAAGCAAGTAAACATTCGGGTAGTGGGGGGGGGGGGGGGTGGCTGACTGAGATTAAGGGCACAAAGCAAAGTTTCTAGACCCCCCTCCCCAGCACCCCCGCTCCACCGTGCCTGAATGTACTAGTAAACACGGATAGGTTCGCCAAGCCCAATCAAGATATAGCATATCTCCGCACTCAAAACAATTAATATTTTTGGTATTCATTTGATAAATTGGGTCCACGCATAATGGGAAACAATTCAGGTCCGGATCCAGGGGTGAAATTCAGACGTGGACCCAATTTCGAAGTACATCGAAAAATCCTATTTTTATCAAATGTATACAAAAAACAATACTTGTTTTGTGTGGGGGGATATGTTATGTCTTGGTTGGACTTGGTTTTTATGGGGAAGAATTTATGTTAGTGTACTTTAGAATTCTGCTTGTGCCATTTTAAAAGTTTCTACCCTAGCCGGATACTGTCACAACCCTCGGAAAAC
The DNA here is from genome assembly GCF_016097555.1 of Gigantopelta aegis. Classification (NCBI taxonomy): domain Eukaryota; kingdom Metazoa; phylum Mollusca; class Gastropoda; order Neomphalida; family Peltospiridae; genus Gigantopelta; species Gigantopelta aegis. The sequence goes on along the minus strand of NC_054708.1, from coordinate 40,961,438 downwards.
TGCATCCGCCTCTGAAAATTAACATTGCTGTGTATGAGGAAATGCCCCTATTAGTATTAGCCACTCCTATGGCTATATCTCATACGGATGCTCAATTAAAACCTCTGATGAACCGTTCTAACGTATTTACCAAGATTAACAATGATGGCAATGCAATCAAAGTTACTTCGACAATGGTGATAGTGTCACATGACGTACCACAAAGCAAGGAAAACATTAATTAATATATTCCTACTGTTTTACTTGACTAGCTTTAAGTCCGATTTACAGCATTATAAATGTTTTATAATATATATAACCTGGTGCATTGTTTTCTTAATCGTCTGTTTGTCGGTGAGCATGTCGCACTTCAGGCGAGCCCCCCCCCCCCCCCCACTGAACTATATCCCTACCGAACCAGATCACATTAGAGCGCTTCAAGCGAGTGCTCATCCTCCCCCATCCCCCCCCCCCACTGAACTACATCCCTCCCGAGGGTTCGATTGAAGCAGCGTAGAGCCAGATTACATTCGAGCGCTTCAGGCAAGTGCCCCCCCCCCCCCCACACACACACACTAACACACACACTCATACACACACACTGAACTACATCCCTCCCGAGGGTTCGATTGAAGCAGCGTAGAGCCAGATCATATTCGAGCGCTTCAGGCAAGTGCCCCCCCCCCCCCCACACACACACACACACACTCACACACATACACACACACACACACTGAACTACATCCTTCCCGAGGGTTCGATTGAAGCAGCTTAGAGCCAGATCATATTCGAGCGAACTGGCGGCACATGACGGTCAACTCCTAACGTCCTATAACATGTACATCCCATTTGGCAAATAAAACACTTACTACTAATGCTAGGGTTATGCAGTGGATCCTGTGCACCTACACACTGGTGTAGCCAGGATTTTATGGTGGGCGGGCAACCCATATTGGGTGGGCAACCCACACCTATATATGTATGTATCTATGGATGATTTTATAAAATTTAAATAGTTTAAAAAAAAGAGTTTGATTGGAGGGCATGCCCCCCGTGCCCCCACACTATCCCCGGCTACGCCACTGCACCTACACCTGCTTGAGTTGTATCCAGATATATACTGAACAAAAAAAGAAACTTCCGATTTGTACATATAGTATTTGTTGTGTTAAAGAATTCATTGTGTAATGAAATTATATAGGTAGTATTAGCCTTGAGCTGTATTATCAGGATTCATGAATTTTTATCGATTATTTTTGCACTGTTAATCGTCGACAACGTGAAATTCAATTTGCACGTGCATGCATGGTTCGACATGTCCCGTGTAGTATTCGGTCACTTTGTTTTACTTGTCTTACTGACATTGTTGTCAAGTGAACGAAAACGCTTCAAAATTTTTACATTGATAATTTTTAGTATGCCAAGAATACCCAATAATTTACGCGAACGGGCGATTGGCATGCTTGATGTTGGCATGTCGACAGAAGACGTTGCAAGGCATGCTGGGAGTTCTAGTCGAGCGATACGAAATCTTCGCGTAAGATTTCGAACGACAGGAAGCACCAACGACTTGCCACGTCGTGGACGTCCGCGTGTTACAACGCGTGGTCAAGACCGCTATATCATGAACACGCATTTGCGCAATCGATTCCAAACTGCCACTGCTACTGCTGCTAACACACCTGGGCTTCATAATAACCGAATCAGTGGGCAAACTGTTCGTAATCGTCTGCGGGAGAACGGTTTATATGCACGACGTCCTTACGTCGGATGCGTTTTAACGCAACGTCATCGTCTAAATCGTCTTAATTGGGCACGTGTACACACTCGTTGGATACGGCGACGCTGGAATACCGTTCTTTTTGTCGGATGAATCCAGATTTTCTTTACAACGTGGTGATGGCAGGGTGCGCGTCTACCGTAGGAGAAATGAACGCTATGCTGACTGTTGTGTTCTTGAACGAGATCGTTACGGGGGTGGGGGTTGTGTCATGGTCTGGGCAGCCATTGCTCATGGTTATCGTTCACCACTAGTCGTCATTGATGGCAAATTAAATGCTCAACGTTGCCGCGATGACATTCTCGCTCATCACGTCATTCCTCTGTTCCATAACAACGCCAACATTTCGATTTTTCAGCATGATAATGCCACCTCTCATACAGCTAGAGACACTGTAAATTTTCTTAGGACAAATAACATTGATTTCATTGATGACTGGCCCGCTAAAAGTTCTGATCTCAACCCCATCGAGCATGTCTGGGATAGTCTGGACAGACGATTGAAGCGTCGTCCCAACCCACCCGCTAATGTCAACGAACTTCGTCAAGCGCTCATTCAGGAATGGAACAATATTCCACAGGCAGAAATCAACACTTTAGTCAATTCTATGCGCCTGCGATGCATTGCAGTGGTCAATTCAAGAGGTGTTCATACCCGTTATTAAGTGGGTGTTTTTTTGTTTAACCCCTACCACACTTGGTGAAAATGTCTCCCCGTTTCTGTTAACCTATGGCCATGATTTTTGCACCAAACGATGCATCATGGAACACTCTTTAAACGCATATATAACAATTATTCCCCCGGTTTGTTTTCATCAAGTTATGTTCAAGCAAAGTTAGCGGAAGTTTCTTATTTTGTTCAGTATATATGTCTGTATTATTAATTATTATCACTAGCTACTTAATTATATTATGTATGGATATATATATACATACATACAGTTAGTGTCTCTCTCTCTCTCTCTCTCTCTCTCTCTCTCTCTCTCTCTCTCTCTCTCTCTCTCTCTCTCTCTCTCTCTCTCTCTCTCTCTCTCTCTCACACACACACACACACACACATGTATATGTGTGCGGATGTGTGCAACATCATCCCAAACAAACGGAGTATCAAAGCACTCTTTAAAATGCATAGGTCATTTAACGGAATTAACCCTCCACCAGCTGTATATAAGAGTAAACAAACACTTCAAATTATGGCTGCCCAAAATTACCAAGAAAGATACTATTATAAAGACACACAATAAACAAAAAGAAGTCATACATAGAAATAGAACATAAACATTTCAAATCATTGAGAGATACGTTTGTTTGTTTTTGTTTAACAACACCACTAGAGCACATCGGCTGTTGGATGTCAAACTTTCGGTAATTCTGACATGTAGTCACCAGAGGAAATCCGCTACATTTTCCTAATGCAGCAAGGGACCATCCCACAGACAGGATAGCACTTGAGTAATACAAATTAGAACTTATTCTTGAATATAATCCAAATACAACGTTGCGGTTATCAAAATCCATGCACGAATTAACAGTACAAAGCTGGACTGAGAAACTCTGCCATTCCCTTGCCCGACTCAAAGGACTTGGTTGAGTCTGTTTGCTACATGTATAGCAGTTTGACTGTTATTTGTTATTTATATTTGTGTGTTGTTTGTTGTGTCTGTGTGCGTTAGTGTGTGTGTGTGTGTGTGTGTGTGTCAACACGTGTGCGTGCGTATCAATGATTATGCATTTAGATACTAATTTATTGTATTTCTTTGGTTATAACATTAAATAATGTGTTCATGGGAGTTGATTAATCCGGAGATTGACCTGTAATATATTAAAATTATATATATGTGTATTTATTTCACTTGAATATTCTGGTTGTGTGTTTGTGTGTATGTGTGCGTGTATGTGTGTGTGTTTATTTGTGCGCGCGCGCGCGCGTGTGTGTGTGTGTGTGTGTGTGTGTGAGAGAGAGAGAGAGAGAGAGAGAGAGAGAGAGAGAGAGAGAGAGAGAGAGAGAGAGAGAGAGAGAGAGAGAGACTGTTCCATTAATTACTAAATGTATTATCCAACGAAGAATGCAGGCGATTAGTAATGCGGCGTCTACGTCATGGAACGTCTGTCTTTTGGGAGGACAC
>NC_054708.1:40935054-40952554 GCF_016097555.1 Gigantopelta aegis | reverse complement strand
GTGTTTTGCAATTTATTGGGTCTGCCTTGGACTACTTGCTTCGATTAGCCTATATGGGGAAACATGTCGGAAATACTAATTGATTAAGATGACGACTTAGATGATATTACAGGCGCGGATACAAGAAGAGACTCAGAGAGTGCTGCGTAACCCCTCCTCGAAATTTGAAGTGCCACGGAAAACATTAAATGTTTAGCAGGTGAATACGATGCATTTATTGGTTTGTAGTGGGGAACGTAATATCTTGCTCAGCTTGATAATTATCGTGTAATAATATATATGTTGGTGAACTTTTGCACTAGCTTGGCCATGATTTTATATTAAGGGGTAGGCTAACCATACGTGGGCTGCGTCGTTATGAGTTGAGTTGTTATGAAACGACAGAAGGATATATATATATATATATATATGTGTGTGTGTGTGTGTGTGTGTGTGTATATATATAGATAGATAGATATTAGATATATGCCTACAACAGGTAGTTTTTTGGGGGCGGGGGAGGGGGGAGAAGTGTACTTTTCAAGACTGTTATACAGGCAAATGTCTGAATGAAAATGCACGTGAGCCCGAAACTTCGGGGCGAGAGGTGTGTGTGTGTGGGGGGGGGGGGGGGGGGGACATGCTTCCCTTAGAACAGGTGTTAAATACGCCATTTCAAGTCTTCTGAACAGAATAAGAGGGAAAAGTGGGTTGTGTGCCATAACCTCTGTGGCCCCCTGCTCCGCAGCCCTTGCTATAAGCGTCCTTGTAACGCTGCTAACTCCCTCAGTATTGGAGGTGCTCTTTTTAAAATGTTGCAGCGGATTAGTAATATAATGGAAAATAAAGAAAAACTATTTAATAATATTTAATTTTAGTTTGTTTGCGTGTTTTTGTGTGTGTTTGTTTGCTTGTTTGTTTGTTGTTGTTTGTTGTTTTTGTGGGGGTTTTGTAGGTTTTTTTAATACAGATTATTGTTTTATTTTTGACAGATTTATATTGTAACTTTATTACTAATGTTAGTGAAAGTGTTACTTTTTAAACAATGTTTTAATTTACTTCCTGCTGAAGTCTAGATGTGACTTATAGACGTAACTTTCTTCAGCCATTTCAGCAATTGCTAAAATTTAGGTTAGACACGCCCGTGTTCTAACTATGGGATACACCACAGGCAAAATCAAAGGGACCGACACCAAAGCGTTGTCCAGCCAGTGCAACACGACTGGTACATCAAAGGCCGTAGTATGTGCTATCCTGTCTATGGGATGGTGCTTATAAAAGATCCCTTGCTGCTAATCGAAAAGAGTAGCCCATGAAGTGGTGACAGCGGGTTTCCTCCCTCATTGTCTGTGTGGTCCTTAACCATATGTCCGATGCCATATAACCGTAAATGAAATATGTTGAGTGCGTCGTTAAAAAAAACTACATTTCCTTCTTCTTTCCAAAGCGTGGTACAAGTACACATAGAATACAGGTATTGCATCAGACATCATTATTGACATAAACCTAGGTAAATAAATACATCAGAAGCCGATCTTACCTTTATTTACTGTTCTTCAGAATAGTTTGTAGCACAGACGATATGACTGGAATATTTAAAAAAAGAAAGAAAAAGAAGACTCCATTAGTTACGTGTAACGCTGCACGACAAAATAGTTGTTGAGTCACAGTTGGTAATTATTATTGTCGTCACTGACCTCGATGCAGCACCATCCGTGTAACGCGGTACACTAGCTCAGTTAAAGGAACAGACCCTAGTTTTTAAACACTACAGCATATTTTCACAATTAGAGCCGTTTATGATCACTGAAATCAAGCATTACTTGTATTTTATTGTTTAAATTATCCATTTCCGAAGAAGATTAAAGATCTGAGAATAGGTGTTTCTGGTCATCCTGTTGTTTCTAATATCACAAAAAGCATTTTTTCATAGTTTTAAAAACGCTCGTGCGTATGAGAAGTAGCGGTTATTGATTCGAGTTCTAGTTTATTTTTTATGGATATTTTCCGGTTTTAACATAACAGACTTCTTTCACTCTGTTGTAACTTTATCCAAGTGTGTTACAGGTTTGTAGATTAACTAAACTTAGTGTTAATTTTTACGAGTTGAAACTAGGGTATGCGCCTTTAACAGGGCCGTCACTGACGTGGGGAGGCAAGGGCCAGTTTTTAGAAGTAGTGGTGTCATTAAAGAAAAACTTGTTTATTGCTGGTGATTTACAACGCAGTGTGTTCCAAAGAGTTCAAACACGTTTATATATACACAAAGAAACAAGTTAAGCACCCCCTGTATTTTTCACAATGACTTGTACTACGAGGTTTGGCGTTGAAAGCCTGATATCATAACCTCGGAAAAACAAATGTGTTTTGCAAGAATACATCTTTGACAGTAAGAAAACATAACACGTGTATCCATTTTTGAAATTTTAATCATGATTCTGAGAAGAATTGCAATATGCTGTATTTGAGCCCAAAACTGAGGCACAATAAGTATGGAGGTGCAGAGTCAGAAACACAAGTCAACATCATGACTGATGATGAAAAATGTCATTTGAAGTCCACAGATGACATTCATGACACAAATCATCAATATCCGGTAAACCCACCACGTGCCCGGATGACAACTTCCACCCTTCGTCTCATCCCTCCAGTAAGTTGTCTGATCTGCTGCATGGGCAACTGCTGCCATTCTCAATGAAGAGCTGCCTCTAATTGTGCCAGAGTCTGTACAGGTGGTGTCAGTGCCTGTACTCGACGCCCCAAGATGTCCCAAACATGCTCTAGCGGGTTTAGGTCAGGACTCATGGCCGGTCAGGGCAGGGTCATCTCAGCTTTAGTTTGGAGTACTATGTGGCCTAGCTTTGTCATCCATGTACAGAGGTCTGGTGGGGAGTGGATGGTTGTCAAAATGCGTTACAACAATTGGTTGCAGGACCCTTCTGGCCTTCAATCCCACACATTTCAGACGATTTCTCACTGTTCTGGCTGACATCCGTCTATTGGGTAACCATTGGCTCTTCAGAACAGGAGACGTAGCAAAGGGTTGACGACGTACGAGCCGAAGCAGGGACCTGTCCTCGCGCTGTGAATTCAGGCACGGTCTCCCTGACTGTGGGAGATCCTTTACAACATTGGTATGCCCGTGTTGTCGTATCAGTCTGCTGATTACGGTGTAATGATACCCCAGTTGACATCCTATACTTTTGAAGGTCATGCTGGTCGCATACATACCAATAATACGCCATCTTGGGGCCTCTGATAACTATCGATGTGCCATATTCAACGATTAAATTTCATCAATGCAAGACAGTGACATTAAATGGCAACAATTGCAGTGTATTGATACCGCATTTTGAGCAAAGCATGGGTGGCATAATGCACGTGCATGTCGTTCTGTTGTGGGACGTCACAGTTGTCACTGTACTCTCCTATTATTTCGATGGAACACCATTCTTGACATATTCGTCACGTAATTTGCAGTTTTTACGAATGGGGCTATTTCAGTACTAATTACATCTAGGGGTGCTTAACATTTTTCTTTGTGTATATAAATCTGGTAATATTATATAGATAGATGCACACACACACACACACACACACACGCATACATCGTGGTTAGTCTTGCAATTTGCGGGCGATTCGGTGTCACAGGTTCGAGTCCCAGCAACGGCATGGGCCAATTTGTGAGGCCAGAAAGGATTTCATTATCCCCTGCGCCAGTGTGTTAATGTCTATGTATGTAACAGTCAACCTCAACATACATACACTATATAGATATTCATACATCAATACATACAAGGATGAATCGATAGCTCAGAACGTATCGTGGCAAGTCTGCAAGTTACGGACAATTTGTAAGGCCAGAAGGGATTTAATTATCCTCAGCGCCAGTGCTTTAATATTTATATATATAATAGTCAAACTCGATATGCATACAATATATAGATATTCATATATCAATACATACATACATATATACATATATACGTGTGTGTGTGTGTGTGTGTGTGTGTGTGTGTGTGTGCGCGCGTTACTTGGGGTAGTACCAGGGCTCACACTTGAATGGATTTTGGTTAGCCAATTTTCAGATATGTAGTGTATTTGCCCCTGCGCGTGCTGTAACCTCACCGTAGTGCAGGGGTGTAACATTCTCTTTGAGAATGGCCAATACAGCACAAATCCCCTTGTTTTCTTCGAGCTACAATTGAAGTTTTGAGTAAAATCTTAATCTTGAATTTTTATATTGATGTTGATCATCACTTTATTTGTTTGCATTACCATAGTTTGATACCCAATAGCCGATGTATTTTTCGTGCTAGGGTGTCGTTAAATATTCATTCATTCATTCATTCATTGTATTTCCTTCACAATTATTAAAATGTGGTCAATTTAGGGGATATTTTATTAGCCAAAGACCAAATGTTGTAGCCACGTTATATAAAAATTAGCAATTGGCTAATTTGGCAATACACAGGGTGAGCCCTGAGTACACTCTGGATGCAGGAGTGTAGCTCCCCCACCCCGAGAATCTCAATGAATTGTTATCATTATCATAATCACCATCACCATCATCATCATTACTCAAATTAAAACCGGAAATGCGTACAACGAAAACACTCGAACAGAAATTAACGCAGCTTACACAATAGTGGGCAATCATATATCCCCGATTACACACCCAGTCATACTTGTCACTAAAAACATTTTAACGTTGAATGGATGCATTGCCAAAAGACAGATATACTGTATGTGCCATTGTAAAACAAGAGCTGCAAGCGTCCGACTTATCTTACAGGAAGATCCTACACGGCAAACACTCTAAGGAAAACATTCTGGCCTGAAAGCTAATATTGCTATTCATATATGGTAGGAAGTGGTATTTGAGGCCACATAACAAACCCACAACACCCACCTGGAAAATTTTAATTCAAAATATTGGCAGATTATAATATCAGAAAAAAATATTCCTTGAAATAGTTTAAAATTATAGTTTAAAAATAGCCAATTGCGCGAATTGTGAAAGCATGCCTCCGAAGTCTTGAAACATCCCTTGAAAAGGCACTAGTCATAAATAATTTATCACAATAGTGTCGCCTTAGGTTTTAGCTAGGGTACGGCCCTGTTAAACACATTATTAACCGATCTTCTGCCCATGTAACCCTTTTAACAAAAGCAAATCTTTGTCGGGACATGAGTCTATGACGAACCACCCTGTTTGATAAAGCCCCCTACCACCTGAAAGCTGGTAATCGTGCATATTACGCCATTCTCTGTTATCCATATTATCTTATCGTTCACTACAGTAGGTTTAATATTGCTGGGTAACCAGGCTGTGTATTTTTCTATCTAAACACGGAAGTAAAATCATATTGTATTGTATTCAAAACCGTTCTGACACAAAACATAGCCAGGGATCCATTCCTGTTTTAAAATAAATAATTATCGTGTTTTAATGATATAAAAAATCTGTGACAATATATATTTTTTTAATTTATACGTAATTACCATACCCTTTTCAATTACTAAACTACTACACTACACTTAAGATACCATATGCCAGTGTTTAAAATTACATTTTCTCAATGTTGCAATGATGAGTAGGTGCTGGCAGCTGGCAGCTGGCAGCGGGTTTCTTCTCTCTCACAGTCACTCATTAATGCGGGTACAGCGTGGCTGGCATGCTCGTTAAAGAAAGCATCACTTTAGCTTGAACTGTAGTTGCATTATGGGCAATGGAAATAAACTATAAATAGCAGCGACATCATCATCAAATGATTTATGTGGCGCCAGAGCCACGTCATGGGATTCAGTGTGGTCACACGACTGTGCGACTAGGTACAGTACTTAATTAATCAATTGACAAGGAATTAATAAAATAATATAAAAATTGCCGAATTTAGTAGTACTTGTTTACTTCCCCTCACTAATAATTATCCCTCACAACGCGATTTGCGTCGTAGTCTGAATTGGACATATAAAATGGATTGGATGGGGGGGGGGGGGGGGGGGGGGCTTTACGTCCGACCCAGCCGGAAGTTATTTGGTTTAGTATTATCTATACTGATAACATACATTTTTCAAAAAATGTCCAGCTATGTGTTTTTATGACAACCAGGATCTGATGTATTCTGACATAAACTGAGAACCTCACTGAAACTGTTGTTTTTACAGTGCAACCTAGTATAATGTACACCTCATAAGGCATGTTCAATTACGTTGTACCGGGGTTTCCCGTATTTAAATCCACTCGAAATAAAGCCCGTGGGCTTAAAAACGCAAACGTTTGCTGTATTTAAGCCCATGGCTTTAAATTCTGATAATATTTTTAACAAGAATCTACCCTAGGTTACAAAACATTATATCATATTTACTATTAAAAAACCCACAAAAAAAACCTTGATACGCCTAACGACAAATTCATTATCATTGTTGCAAATATCATATTTCCTTATCTTTACATTTACATGATAAAAATTAATAATAATAACAATAAAAAAAATAAAACACATTGAAATTAATCAAATATAATGTTTACCTACTTAAATAACTAAATAAAATGACAATTGCAATTTGCTGGATTTGCTTCGGCAAGAATCTTTAGCTGATTTAAGCGCCATGAATCCACAAAGGGACTGTCCTGAATTTGCTGTCATGATGTATGATGTTTCTGATTATAATATTTCGTACCGACTAATATTACATACTGACTACACATTCTTATTTAGAATATCAATGTCTGTACATTCAACGTGTTTCTGATCATCTTAATGTTTGTAAGTAGCACAAACTAGATTTACATTCCCAATACTTTTGTACATATGAACACATTGCATATTAGGAAATAAAATGAAGTCTGAGCTGGTACAAACACCAGGACGATGAAAAACACACAAGTTTAATATACAGTCACTGATATATGTTATACAGAAACACACTTAATATACACCAACTGATATATGTTATACAGAAACACACTTAATATACAGTCACTGATATATGTTATACAGAAACACACTTAATATACAGTCACTGATATATGTTATACAGAAACACACTTAATATACAGCCACTGATATATGTTATACAGAAACACACTTAATATACAGTCACTGATATATGTTATACAAAAACACACTTAATATACAGTCACTGATATATGTTATACAGAAACACACTTAATATACAGCCACTGATATATGTTATACAGAAACACATTTAATATACAGCCACTGATATATGTTCTATATAAACACACTTAATATACAGTCACTGATATATGTTATACAGAAACACACTTAATATACAGCCACTGATATATGTTATACAGAAACATTTATTTAATATGTAATTATAGTAAATATAGTTAGTCAACAACATTTTGACAGTGTCAACCGCATTTTAACAACTAATACTTATTATTAATAATTATGTGGAATACAAATTGACAATATGTGTACCTTCTGTTCGGACAATACTCCATCATTAGCACATTTATTTTTTCGATGCCGGTATACTACTGTACTGTGGCAAACGTTTACACAATGGTTTGAAATGAAAACTAGCAAACCAATTAATATAAACATCTGTACTGTTTTACTTGGTAATCCAAATGAAAGTCTGCCACTGAATCACTTACTTGTAATAATTAAATGACATACTGCAAATTTGCTAAAATGAAGCCAAATTTTGATGAAGTTGTTACTAGAATGAAAATTTACACAAAAGTCGAAATATATATTTACTCCAAAAATGATGACCACTTCAAATTAATTTTAAAGGTGAGTGTTATTTTGTTTTGTTTTGAGTAGGTTTTCTTTTCTTCTTTTTTTCTTTTTCTTCTTTTTTTTCTTTTGGGGTGGGGGATGGGTTTGTTTGTTTTGGGGGATTTCGAGGGGTGGGGGGGGGGGGGGGGGGGTTTTTTGTTGTTGTTGTTTTTTTGCTATTACAAAACTAGAACACAAATATAGACCCTAGAAAAATCTTCCTGTTTTTGTTTATGTTATAACTATATTTCTGACTTAAGTGTCTATCCTCCATGAATTTTTATTTCTTACATTGTAATACATAAAGAGTTGCATTGTATAAAAGGTTGTAGAAAATAACGTATATTTAAAATGATACCAATTATATTTAAGCCATGTGTCTTACCAGCTTTTTACTTTGGTATCATTCGTGTGTCTTACCAGCTTCTTGCCTTGGTATCTTTCTTGTGTCTTACCAGCTTCCTGCCTTGGTATCATTCATGTGTCTTACCAGCTTTTTGCTTTGGTATCATTCGTGTGTCTTACCAGCTTCTTGCCTTGGTATCATTCTTGTGTCTTACCAGCTTCTTGCCTTGGTATCATTCGTGTTTCTTACCAGTTTCTTGCTTTGGTATCATTTTGTGTCTTGCCAGCTACTTGCCTTGGTATCATTCTTGTGTCTTACCAGCTACTTGCCTTGGTATCATTCTTGTGTCTTACCAGCTTCTTGCCTTGGTATCATTCTTGTGTCTTACCAGCTTCTTGCCTTGGTATCATTCGTGTTTCGTACCAGCTTCTTGCTTTGGTATCATTTTGTGTCTTACCAGCTACTTGCCTTGGTATCATTCTTGTGTCTTACCAGCTTCTTGCCTTGGTATCATTCTTGTGTCTTACCAGCTTCTTGCCTTGGTATCATTCGTGTGTCTTACCAGCTTCTTGCCTTGGTATCATTCTTGTGTCTTACCAGCTTCTTGCCTTGGTATCATTCGTGTGTCTTACCAGCTTCTTGCCTTGGTATCATTTTGTGTCTTACCAGCTACTTGCCTTGGTATCATTCTTGTGTCTTACCAGCTTCTTGCCTTGGTATCATTCTTGTGTCTTACCAGCTACTTGCCTTGGTATCATTCTTGTGTCTTACCAGCTTCTTGCCTTGGTATGCATTCAGTTGTGTCTTATTCTTGTGTCTTACCAGCTTCTTGCCTTGGTATCATTCGTGTTTCGTACCAGCTTCTTGCTTTGGTATCATTCTTGTGTCTTACCAGCTTCTTGCCTTGGTATCATTCTTGTGTCTTACCAGCTTCTTGCCTTGGTATCATTCGTGTGTCTTACCAGCTTCTTGCCTTGGTATCATTTTGTTTCTTGCCAGCTACTTGCCTTGGTATCATTCTTCTGTCTTACCAGCTATTTGCCTTGGTATCATTCTTGTGTCTTACCAGCTTCTTGCCTTGGTATCATTCTTGTGTCTTACCAGCTTCTTGCCTTGGTATCATTCTTGTGTCTTACCAGCTTCTTGCCTTGGTATCATTCGTGTTTCGTACCAGCTTCTTGCTTTGGTATCATTCGTGTGTCTTACCAGCTTCTTGCTTTGGTATCATTTTGTGTCTTACCAGCTACTTGCCTTGGTATCATTCGTGTGTCTTACCAGCTTCTTGCCTTGGTATCATTCCTGTGTCTTACCAGCTTCTTGCCTTGGTATCTTTCTTGTGTCTTACCAGCTTCTTGCCTTGGTGTCATTCTGGTGTCTTACCAGCTACTTGCCTTGGTATCATTCGTGTTTCTTACCAGCTACTTGCCTTCGTATCATTCGTGTTTCGTACCAGCTTCTTGCCTTGGTATCATTCGTGTTTCTTACCAGCTTCTTGCCTTGGTATCATTCGTGTTTCGTACCAGCTTCTTGCCTTGGTATCATTCTTGTGTCTTACCAGCTTCTTGCCTTGGTATCATTCGTGTTTCTTACCAGCTTCTTGCTTTGGTATCATTCGTGTGTCTTACCAGCTACTTGCCTTGGTATCATTCTTGTGTCTTACCAGCTTCTTGCCTTGGTATCATTCTTGTGTCTTACCAGCTTCTTGCCTTGGTATCATTCGTGTTTTGTACCAGCTTCTTGCTTTCGTATCATTCTTGTGTCTTACCAGCTTCTTGCCTTGGTATCATTCTTGTGTCTTACCAGCTTCTTGCCTTGGTATCATTCGTGTTTCGTACCAACTTCTTGCTTTTGTATCATTTTGTGTCTTACTTCTTGCCTAGGTATCATTCGTGTTTCGTACCAGCTTCTTGCTTTGGTATCATTTTGTGTCTTACTTAGCGACTTGCCTTGGTATCATTCGTGTGTCTTACCAGCTTCTTGCCTTGGTATCATTCGTGTGTCTTACCAGCTTCTTGCCTTGGTATCATTCTTGTGTCTTACCAGCTTCTTGCCTTGGTATCATTCGTGTTTCTTACCAGCTTCTTGCTTTGGTATCATTTTGTGTCTTACCAGCTACTTGCCTTGGTATCCTTGGTATCATTGTTGTGTCTTACCAGCTTCTTGCCTTGGTATCATTCTTGTGTCTTACCAGCTTCTTGCCTTGGTATCATTCGTGTGTCTTACCAGCTTCTTGCTTTGGTATCATTCGTGTGTCTTACCAGCTTCTTGCTTTGGTATCATTTTGTGTCTTACCAGCTACTTGCCTTGGTATCATTCGTGTGTCTTACCAGCTTCTTGCCTTGGTATCATTCTTGTGTCTTACCAGCTTCTTGCCTTGGTATCATTCTTGTGTCTTACCAGCTTCTTGCCTTGGTATCATTCTTGTATCATTCTTGGTGTCTTACCAGCTTCTTGCCTTGGTATCATTCGTGTGTTCTTACTAGCTTACTTGCCTTGGTATCATTCGTGTGTCTTACCAGCTTCTTGCCTTGGTATCATTCTTACCAGTGTTTCTTACCAGCTTCTTGCCTTGGTATCATTCGTGTTTCGTACCAGCTTCTTGCCTTGGTATCATTCTTGTGTCTTACCAGCTTCTTGCCTTGGTATCATTCGTGTTTCTTACCAGCTTCTTGCTTTGGTATCATTCGTGTGTCTTACCAGCTACTTGCCTTGGTATCATTCTTGTGTCTTACCAGCTTCTTGCCTTGGTATCATTCTTGTGTCTTACCAGCTTCTTGCCTTGGTATCATTCGTGTGTCTTACCAGCTTCTTGCTTTGGTATCATTCTTGTGTCTTACCAGCTTCTTGCCTTGGTATCATTCTTGTGTCTTACCAGCTTCTTGCCTTGGTATCATTCGTGTCTTACCAGCTACCATCATTCTTCTTGCTTTTGTTTTGGTATCATTTTGTGTCTTACCAGCTTCTTGCCTTGGTATCATTCGTGTGTCTTACCAGCTTCTTGCTTTGGTATCATTCGTGTGTCTTACCAGCTTCTTGCTTTGGTATCATTTTTGTGTCTTACCAGCTTCTTGCCTTGGTATCATTCGTGTGTCTTACCAGCTTCTTGCCTTGGTATCATTCTTGTGTCTTACCAGCTTCTTGCTTTGGTATCATTCTTGTGTCTTACCAGCTACTTGCCTTGGTATCATTCTTGTGTCTTACCAGCTTCTTGCCTTGGTATCATTCTTGTGTCTTACCAGCTTCTTGCCTTGGTATCATTCGTGTTTCTTACCAGCTTCTTGCTTTGGTATCATTTTGTGTCTTACCAGCTACTTGCCTTGGTATCATTCTTGTGTCTTACCAGCTACTTGCCTTGGTATCATTCTTGTGTCTTACCAGCTTCTTGCTTTGGTATCTTTCTTGTGTCTTACCAGCTTCTTGCCTTGGTATCATTCCTGTGTCTTACCAGCTTTTTGCTTTGGTATCATTCGTGTGTCTTACCAGCTTCTTGCCTTGGTATCTTTCTTGTGTCTTACCAGCTTTCTGCCTTGGTATCATTCATGTGTCTTACCAGCTTTTTGCTTTGGTATCATTCGTGTGTCTTACCAGCTTCTTGCCTTGGTATCATTCTTGTGTCTTACCAGCTTCTTGCCTTGGTATCATTCGTGTTTCTTACCAGTTTCTTGCTTTGGTATCATTTTGTGTCTTGCCAGCTACTTGCCTTGGTATCATTCTTGTGTCTTACCAGCTATTTGCCTTGGTATCATTCTTGTGTCTTACCAGCTTCTTGCCTTGGTATCATTCTTGTGTCTTACCAGCTTCTTGCCTTGGTATCATTCGTGTTTCTTACCAGCTTCTTGCTTTGGTATCATTTTGTGTCTTACCAGCTTCTTGCCTTGGTATCATTCTTGTGTCTTACCAGCTTCTTGCCTTGGTATCATTCTTGTGTCTTACCAGCTTCTTGCCTTGGTATCATTCTTGTGTATCATTCGTGTCTTACCAGCTTCTTGCCTTGGTATCATTCTTGTGTCTTACCAGCTTCTTGCCTTGGTATCATTCGTGTTTCTTACCAGCTTCTTGCCTTGGTATCATTCTTGTGTCTTACCAGCTTCTTGCCTTGGTATCATTCTTGTGTCTTACCAGCTTCTTGCTTTGGTATCATTCTTGTGTCTTACCAGCTTCTTGCCTTGGTATCATTCTTGTGTCTTACCAGCTTCTTGCCTTGGTATCATTCTTGTGTCTTACCAGCTTCTTGCCTTGGTATCATTCTTGTGTCTTACCAGCTTCTTGCTTTGGTATCATTCTTGTGTCTTACCAGCTTCTTGCCTTGGTATCATTCTTGTGTCTTACCAGCTTCTTGCCTTGGTATCATTCGTGTGTCTTACCAGCTACCAACTCATCTTGCTTTGGTATCATTCTTGTGTCTTACCAGCTTCTTGCCTTGGTATCATTCGTGTTTCTTACCAGCTTCTTGCTTTGGTATCATTTTGTGTCTTACCAGCTTCTTGCCTTGGTATCATTCGTGTGTCTTACCAGCTTCTTGCCTTGGTATCATTCGTGTGTCTTACCAGCTTCTTGCTTTGGTATCATTTTGTGTCTTACCAGCTTCTTGCCTTGGTATCATTCTTGTGTCTTACCAGCTTCTTGCCTTGGTATCATTCTTGTGTCTTACCAGCTTCTTGCCTTGGTATCATTCGTGTTTCTTACCAGCTTCTTGCTTTGGTATCATTTTGTGTCTTACCAGCTACTTGCCTTGGTATCATTCTTGTGTCTTACCAGCTACTTGCCTTGGTATCATTCTTGTGTCTTACCAGCTTCTTGCTTTGGTATCTTTCTTGTGTCTTACCAGCTTCTTGCCTTGGTATCATTCATGTGTCTTACCAGCTTTTTGCTTTGGTATCATTCGTGTGTCTTACCAGCTTCTTGCCTTGGTATCTTTCTTGTGTCTTACCAGCTTTCTGCCTTGGTATCATTCATGTGTCTTACCAGCTTTTTGCTTTGGTATCATTCGTGTGTCTTACCAGCTTCTTGCCTTGGTATCATTCTTGTGTCTTACCAGCTTCTTGCCTTGGTATCATTCGTGTTTCTTACCAGCTTCTTGCTTTGGTATCATTTTGTGTCTTACCAGCTTGCCATCATTCTTGTGTCTTACCAGCTTTGCCTTGGTATCATTCTTGCTGTCTTCTTGTGTCTTACCAGCTTCTTGCCTTGGTATCATTCTTGTGTCTTACCAGCTTCTTGCCTTTTTGTGTCTTATCATTTCTTGTGTCTTACCAGCTTCTTGCCTTGGTATCATTCGTGTTTCTTACCAGCTTCTTGCTTTGGTATCATTTTGTGTCTTACCAGCTTCTTGCCATTCTTGTATCTTACCAGCTTCTTGCCTTGGTGTCATTACCAGCTTCTTGCCTTGGTATCATTCTTGTGTCTTACCAGCTTCTTGCCTTGGTATCATTCTTGTGTCTTACCAGCTTCTTGCCTTGGTATCATTCGTGTGTCTTACCAGCTTCTTGCCTTGGTATCATTCGTTGTTTCTTACCAGCTTCTTGCTTTGGTATCATTCGTGTGTCTTACCAGCTACTTGCCTTGGTATCATTCTTGTGTCTTACCAGCTACTTGCCTTGGTATCATTCTTGTGTCTTACCAGCTTCTTGCCTTGGTATCATTCTTGTGTCTTACCAGCTTCTTGCCTTGGTATCATTCATGTGTCTTACCAGCTTCTTGCCTTGGTATCATTCTTGTGTCTTACCAGCTTCTTGCCTTGGTATCTTTCTTGTGTCTTACCAGCTTTCTGCCTTGGTATCATTCATGTGTCTTACCAGCTTTTTGCTTTGGTATCATTCGTGTGTCTTACCAGCTTCTTGCCTTGGTATCATTCTTGTGTCTTACCAGCTTCTTGCTTTGGTATCATTCGTGTTTCGTACCAGCTTCTTGCTTTGGTATCATTTTGTGTCTTACCAGCTTCTTGCCTTGGTATCATTCGTGTTTCTTGCCAGCTTCTTGCCTTTGTGTCATTCTTGTGTCTTACCAGCTTCTTGCCTTGGTATCATTCTTGTGTCTTACCAGCTTCTTGCCTTGGTATCATTCTTGTGTCTTACCAGCTTCTTGCCTTGGTGTCATTCTTGCTTCTTGCTTTGGTATCTTACCAGCTTCTTGCCTTGGTATCATTCTTGTGTCTTACCAGCTTCTTGCCTTGGTATCATTCTTGTGTCTTACCAGCTTCTTGCCTTGGTATCATTCTTGTGTCTTACCAGCTTCTTGCCTTGGTATCATTCTTGTGTCTTACCAGCTTCTTGCTTTGGTATCATTCTTGTGTCTTACCAGCTTCTTGCCTTGGTATCATTCTTGTGTCTTACCAGCTTCTTGCCTTGGTATCATTCTTGTGTCTTACCAGCTTCTTGCATTCTGTGTGTCTTACCAGCTATTGCCTTGGTATCATTCTTGTGTCTTACCAGCTTCTTGCCTTGGTATCATTCTTGTGTCTTACCAGCTTCTTGCTTGCATTGGTCTCATTTCTTGTTGGTCTTACCAGCTTCTTGCTTACCAGCTTTGTTGGTATCATTCTTGTGTCTTACCAGCTTCTTGCCTTGGTATCATTCTTGTGTCTTACCAGCTTCTTGCCTTGGTATCATTCTTGTGTCTTACCAGCTTCTTGCCTTGGTATCATTCTTGTGTCTTACCAGCTTCTTGCCTTGGTATCATTCGTGTGTCTTACCAGCTTCTTGCCTTGGTATCATTCTTGTGTCTTACCAGCTTCTTGCCTTGGTATCATTCTTGTGTCTTACCAGCTTCTTGCCTTGGTATCATTCTTGTGTCTTACCAGCTTCTTGCCTTGGTATCATTCTTGTGTCTTACCAGCTTCTTGCCTTGGTATCATTCTTTGTGTCTTTTCTTGCCTTGGTATCATTCTTGTGTCTTACCAGCTTCTTGCCTTGGTATCATTCTTGTGTCTTACCAGCTTCTTGCCTTGGTATCATTCTTGTGTCTTACCAGCTTCTTGCCTTGGTATCATTCTTGTGTCTTACCAGTGTCTTACCAGCTTTGCTTTGGTATCATTTTGTGTCTTACCAGCTTACTTGCCTTGGTATCATTCTTGTGTCTTAAATCAAATAATGGAACTTGCCAACTGAGGTGACATACACATCTGTATCAACAGTCCGCACAAAAGACTTGGTACAGACGTCAGAAAAACGCCCTGCACACATAAATTAAAAGTGTGTCTGATTCTTCGTGGTTACATAGAGGATGAGCACACGACACTACTTTTCTTTCTTGTGAAAAAGACAGCCTGTTGTGCATGGAACAAATGATCCACACCTCCACCCACTCAATTGCTTAACATTTATCTTGCATGACAAGTTAAGCGACCTGGAACATATTAATGAAACAAGGGAGGTGTTAACTAGTGGAAGACAATGGGAACCATTCCTCAAACTAATCCCTTAGTATTATTAACTAAAATGTTCATTAATGTGTTATATTTTCTAATAATTTTCTAAAATATTTAATTGTTGTCTTGTGTTTGTTGTTCTGTTAAAATAATATTAATCAAATCAAATGTGAACTGGTCCAAATGGAGATAATGGTGAAATGTTTATTTTATTGTTCGACCAAATGGCATTTTGACAAATTGGAAGTGAATCTTTAAAGTGTGGTTGCAAGTCTGAGGGGATGTGACAACAGATATGCATGCACTGGAGTGCACTGAAGTGTATATGTTACTGTGAGAATTAAAGGTTCAATAGAAACTCCACGCCAGTGGCGTATGGAATAAATAAATCAATTCTTAATCGGGTTACTCTATGACGTAATGTATTCTCCATTTTCAACAAAAGTCTTCATGGATAAACTGATTACCCTGTTGTTTATCTTCTTAAAGGGATAGTAAACTCAAACATGAGCCTTATGCATAGGAAAGATGCTTACCCGGACACCAATACATACTGACACTTTAACAAATGAAAAACGCGTAATTTTAGAGTTAATAAAAAAAACATGATTATCCCTGCTAACTGGGGGTAGCCATTTTGTTTTGTTTTTGTTACGAAACCCACAAGTCAGAAGATGAAGGAACAGAATTTCTCTCAGTAAAAGAGGAACTTACTATCGTAAACTGCTACTCTCCACCCAACACACCACTGCACCTGGACAAGATCCCAACTGACTCTCACAACTACCTAATAGTCAGCGACTTCAGGTAGCAGAGAAGTAAATCATAACACACTGTCCACTATATTAACATAAATTTAAAAAAATAGAAAAAGATAATTTTCCCAGGTGAATCACACATGTAGTGATGATGGCCAGTCCTTGTTTTGTGCAGCAAGTATGTCTGAACTGGGTGATGTCAACCTAAATCTGGAAATAATCTCTTATTTTTGGAGGCACCCCCCATTTTGCCATTTCACGGCTGCTAGGAAGTCTCTCCACCCCGACCATGTATTCATACTCGGTATGTACAAATCACTCATGGAAAGTGAGATCTCATTCAACACAACTGTGCACCATAAATGTAGGTGCAATTCCTGTCAAAGATCCAATTTCTTACCTATTTTCAAACTCATAAATTATTTTATTCAAATAGGGGGTGTATTTTAAAAGCACTATCTTCGTGGGCAACACGACGCTCATTGGTCAATTTACTTCTCTGCAACCTTAAGAACAAAAAATATTTGTCGGTTTATAAATTTTATTGCTCCAACATGAATACTAACATTTGGCACTTCACGAAAGTCACTTGGTTATATGTTGACGGCTGGTCAAGGGGGGATAACTCTTTGAGGAGGGGGTGTCACTGTGTTGGTCTGATTTGGCCTGTAAAAAATGGGGGGAAAATTATTAGTGTGATACACTGGAATTGTTTTGTTTAAATAAAGTTTTCTATTTTAGGCCAAGTCTGACTGATTGCTAAACCTGGTAATATCATACTGTATACAGGGGGGGTATTTTCAGGCCACCTCACCTGTCCCTCAATTTTTACATTTGATTTTAAAGTTGAAAATTGTGGAATGTGGGAAACATTTTCTAATTACTTCAGTGATTATCACAAAACTGTTGCTCTGTTTGGAGTATCTTTGGCATATTGGGTAACCACTAGCAGCCATACGTCCACCATGACACAACAGCATGTTGTTTCAGTGTGTTGTTACTACATACCAGGACAAAGTATTCAGTGGGGGGTATTCTGTGGACCTGGCAAATGTTTTCCCAGAGGCAGGATTATTTGTCAGTCAGATAATTTTGAAAAGTGAGAACATGTTTTTGTCACACTGGGGCAGACTACAGAAAATTAAATTTATATACTGACATTGAGAAATTATTATGGGGAAACCCCCTGCCAAAAAAAAAAAAAAAGTTTTGGGTAGACCCCCTAACAGAAAAAATGTATATGTAATTGGTCACAAATTCCATCACCAAAAGAAAGTACACTGCTCCC
>NC_054708.1:40875411-40934854 GCF_016097555.1 Gigantopelta aegis | reverse complement strand
ATAAAATGCAAGGTATATTCGAGTACTATATTAACTCATATCAAACATTCATATACAAATTTTCAAACTAATCCCTTAGTATTATTAACTAAAATGTTCATTAATGTGTTATATTTTCTAATAATTTTCTAAAATATTTAATTGTTGTCTTGTGTTTGTTGTTCTGTTAAAATAATATTAATCAAATCAAATGTGAACTGGTCCAAATGGAGATAATGGTGAAATGTTTATTTTATTGTTCGACCAAATGGCATTTTGACAAATTGGAAGTGAATCTTTAAAGTGTGGTTGCAAGTCTGAGGGGATGTGACAACAGATATGCATGCACTGGAGTGCACTGAAGTGTATATGTTACTGTGAGAATTAAAGGTTCAATAGAAACTCCACGCCAGTGGCGTATGGAATAAATAAATCAATTCTTAATCGGGTTACTCTATGACGTAATACAGTTAATAAAAAAAACATGACCTAGACAGCAGAGGAAAAGAAGTAGAAGATTGGATGCTGGATAATGATTTCGTCCTCATCAACCAGCCTCACCATACCCCAACCTGCCACTCCAGAGCCTGGAAGACGATGTCCACACCAGACTTGGCAATGGCAACAGGAGATATTGAAAAACTCACACAAAGGACAGTCTGCAAGCAACTTGGTGGAAGTGACCATGTTCCTGTGACTCGAAATAACATCCAAAGGAGTATATGCAACATTACGCAAGGAGCCAAGCTGGAATTACAAGAATGCAAACTGGACAATTTACACAGAAAATACTGAGCAGCTATGTGAAGAAGTGTCTCTCACAGAAAATATACATATATGATGATCTCACAACAGCGAGAGAGAAAATGGAACAAGATCCAACACTTGAAAACATCAAATCACACAACTTGTCAAAAGAAGAGTTCAGCAGAGTTAAAAACCAAGCAATACAGCGGAGCTGGCATGAAAAGACAAGCTCTCTAAACCTAGAGCATGGCACTAAAAAGCTCTGGAACCTGGCAAAAGCCCTGAATGAAGATACTCCACCGGCATTCTCTAGAACTGTGATCGAAGACTGGTAGACTACATACAGGAAAAATGCCAGCAAACATACTCGCCGATGCCTTCCAGAATGTCAGCAATCTGAACATGTCGAAGGAAAGGACCAAAGAAGTGGAAACCTCCACACAGGAAATATTTCAACAAAAACAACCACAAGAAAGCATGACACAGGACTTCACATCACATGAGCTACACTATGCTATTAAGACTGCTCAAAATGAAAAAGGCACCTGGACGAGATGGAGTCACCAATGAAACGATCCACCACCTAGGACCACAAGCAAGACTACTACTTTTAAAACTCTTCAACCAATCATGGAAAATTCCCTATACAGTGGAAGAAGGCAATGATAACACTATCCTAAAGAAAGGAAAAGGGAAAAAAAATAGCAAGCTACAGACCGATCAACCTACTTAGCTGCCTAGGAAAACTAATGGAAATAATGGTCAACAGAAGACTCTTAAACCACCTAGAATCCAGCCAACTACTAGACTGAAGCCAAACTGGATTTAGAAGAAACAGAAACACCACCGACCAATTAGTCTACCTCGCTCAGGAAATAGAAAATGCTTTCCCAGAAAAGAACCCAAGTATTGGCTGCCTTCGTTGACTTAACTAAAGCATTTGACAAGGTCTGGAAAAAAGGGCTACTTCTGAAACTCGCAGAGAATGGGTCAACAGCAATATGTACTACTGGATCAGGAACTACTTGTCTCAAAGAACGGCTCGAGTCAAGATGGAAGGGGAAACAAGCCACCTTGTGAAGCTTAATGAAGGTGTCCCACAGGGAGGTGTCATCTCCCCAACACTATTTCTCATGTTCATCATTGACATCATGAAAAATGTCCCACAGCGCATCTCACGAGCCCTTCACGCTCCCTTCAGACGACGTGGCCATATGGCATGCAGCGGAAAGTATCAACATAGCAACAACTCGCATGCAGACCACACTTGACCATATTATCCAGTGGGCCATTGACTGGGGAGTAGAAGTAAATGCAAGCAAGACTGTCTCCACATGCTTCTCACTGTCCAACAAGCGGGAAACCTTCCATCTATACATGAATAGAAGAGAATTGCCACAGAAAGACACCCCCACGTACCTGGGAATCACCCTGGACCGAAGACTGACCTGGAGTAAGCACATCCAAAAGACAGAGGGAAAGGCTATCCGAAGACTGTCTTTAATGAAGAAATTGGCAGGCATTACCTGGTGAGCTAACAGCCGCATTCTCAAGACACTCTACACTGGATCAGTCCGCCCCGTAATGGAGTATGGAATACCAGCACTGGCTACAGCTTCCAAATCAAACACCAACAAATTAGACAGGGTGCAAAGTAGAGGCCTACGCATTATCATCACAGCTATGAAAACAACACCCATCAGTGAGATGGAAAAGGTGACAGGCATCAAACCTCTCAAATAGAGAAGAAAGGAACAGGTTCTGATTCACTCGGAAAAGTTGAAGCGACCACCTTCTCATTCAGCCTGCGAAAGAATCACACAGCCAACAAAGAACAGGTTAAAAAGACAAAGCTTCAACCATGTCCTAAAGGCAGTCAGCACAAGGACATCATCACAAACATCACAATCGAAATAGAACACCTGACTGACACAGACAACATGAATAGCTGCCTGACAGACATCCGTATCTCCACTACAATCCGAGGCATACAGAGAAAAGAAAACCTGTCTCCCCAACAACAAAAGGCCCTAACGCAAGAGATTCTTGACACGGAATACAACACAACCCAGTGGACACAGGTCTACACCGACGGCTCTGCCGAACAGGCCATCACAAATGGTGGCAGCGGAATATATATACAACTTCCAACTGGGGAAAATATATTCAGATCCCTGCCTACTGGAAAGCTCTCCACCAACTACAGAGCTGAACAGATTGCCCAACTGGAAGCTGTCAACATCTGTAGTACCCTCGCAGGACTAGAAACACGTCTTGTCTTCCTAACTGATTGCGTTGGTCTGGGATCAATCCCCGTTGGTGGGCCCATTGGGCTATTTTTCGTTCCAGCCAGTGCACCACGACTGGTATATCAAAGGCCGTGGTATGTACTACCCTGTCTGTGGGATGGTGCATATAAAAGATCCCTTGCTGTTAATCGAAAAAGAGTAGCCCATGAAGTGGCGACAGCGGGTTTCCTCTCTCAATATATGTGTGGTCCTTAACCATATGTCTGACGCCATATAACCGAAAATAAAACGTGATGAGTGCGTCGTTAAACAAAACATTTCTTTCTTCATTTCCTAACTGATTGCAGGTCTGTACTGGAAACTGTCATGTCACCAGCAAAAAACCAAACACAAGTGGCTCACTACAGAGAGCACTATCCGAGCTCTCACAGACAAGAACCATAGCACTCCAGTGAATACCATTCCACTGTGATATCCGTGGAAATGAAGAGACCAACAGACTGTCCAAGGCTGGAAGTAAAAAGCAGAAATTCTGGCATCCCATCTCCTAACCAGAATCAAAAACACCACCGACAAAACACGCTATTGGCCAATACCGATGCACTTTAGAGACAAGCTATGGGGAACCAAATGTGAACTGATCAACACTACACAGTTCATCAGGAACATACACATTCTGATCTAAATTAAGAGCCGTAACCAACAGTGTTTGAACGCAGAAGAAGAAGAAGTTTTCGTTACGTCCGGAATTATACCTTGGGGCCAACTCCTGTATGCACAGTGTAAACAAACGTAGTCATTTACAACAAGACGCTTCGTTTTGATCAACCTGACTTGTAAAACAACGTAAATGACTCGATAATATAATAAACTATTTAACTAAATATTAGGGTTGGGTACCGCGAAAAAAAACCGTACCACGGTATACCACATTAGTAATGACATCATACTAATCACTGCGAATCAGTGATACAATAATTGCTCAGCATACAATGGCATCTATGTGCCTTTGAACTTAGGGGCCAAACAAATATGACATACTACAATGAAATACCTACCAGTAGAGATTTTGACTGATTCAGTTTACACTCTATTTCCCTCTAAAGTTAAGTAACCATTAAGCAGGACTAAACATTTCATTTAGAGAATAGCTAATACTTATAGGTAAAACATAGTTGTAGAGCCTTGTTGTATTTTGAGACCTTAATGTAAATGAAATAAACATAACAGATGAATAAATTCTGTAGTTATCATTACAGTTGAACTGGAAAAATAATGAAAATGACAAAGTTTAAACGAATGTATTCTATTATCACCATTTTGTTTATACCAGTAGCTATTAACTACCAGTAACTTTTATATAGCTACTTTTATTTCAGTTGATGACCCAGGCAAACAGGTCCCTTTATGTTTTTAGTTTGCTACAATGTATTATTGTTCAAGTTAGCTGAAGTTAAATCGTCTTAACATCAATGAATATTACTGTTAAAATGGTAAAGAATTAATTATTTGTAAAAGATACTAAACTGTAAAGTAGATGAGATTAGTATATTTAATACAACGAACATTTGTATAGCATCGCGATCAATTCTTTGCGATCAATTGCTAATCAATTCTTAAATTGATAGCACTGTCACTAATCAAAATTTTAAAAACAAAATGTTCTCTGTAATAATTATTTAAAAAATATTCTAATTAATATTTACAGTTGAGAATACTTCCCCCATCAGCTAAGGACTAACAGATGATCCCACAATGACACGTTCTGATCTACGAAGTACACTTAATATTAGATTATGACAGTGTATGTTACTCTCACAGTTACCGTATCTAAGATATGCACCTCTACATTTATGTGCAAAATAGTTGCACACATTCCAATAAAATCCTCAGTTGAAGTCTCAGTCTATTTATAAATAAGAAAAAAAGATAATGTCTCACGATTTAATTCTATTAATGCTGGTAATCATTTTTTTTTTTAATGAAGAACTCTGCTGAACATTAAGTTTCTGCTTAAAATTGGCATATGTGAGGTGGCACTATTGATAGCCTTTTGAACAGGTGAAAATAACTACATACAGAAAAAACATTTGAAGGTGTTTCATCTGATGTAATGAATATTTCTATTTACAAATATTATGTCAAACTAATTACAATATTTGAAACAAAAAGATAAATAGCCATGGTCATAATGGGTATTTTTCTTTATTCCAGGAAATTTGTAGTCTCAGTGCGTCTATGGAGAAACCAGAAATGGAAACAGAGTGGGAGAGTACACGTGGTTATGAGACAACTTTCAGTAGATTCAATTATACTTCAAGCTTGATGCTGTTATGTTTTCTCTTTCCATCTGTGACAGAACCTGGAACAGAAATGAAGTGTTTGACAATAATTCATCGACAAATGTAGACTAATACTCTTTCATGGATGCTAAATTTGGTAGATCTGGCCATAAAATTTTATCATAATTCATTGTGGTATATAGTTATATTTATAATAATTAATTGTTTGAATTTGTCTTTATACAGCACTTTATTGAACCAAAATAATCATAGCTGCATTTAGTTAATTATTTAGCACACGTGTGACTGCTGTCTCATGCCTTCAGTGTTTCAGCTGCTAAAATATGTTTTGGGGATATTTTTCCTGGATAGAAATTTACCTTTCTGATATTTTATGAGTGTTTGGACATTCCTTTCAAAGGTGAAATATGGCTACTTACATTGCTTTGTTTCTAATAATGACATTGAAGGTGTAAAGTATGTAAATAGTTACTTAAGAAATTGATTAAACATTATTGGCCAAGCATTGGCATTCGTCGTGTGATAGGTTTTTACTGGTTTGAGTTAAAAGACCAGTACAGATGATAAGTTCTATTGCATCTTTTATTGAAATCTTCAAATATTCAATATTATTATGAGTCTAGGTAAATATATATGTTCTATTTTTTTTTATATTTTGAAACAAGAAGCTTATTTTTCATGTAACGTGTATCCATTTTCCATCTGCGATCTAAACCTTTACGTGTTCCTTTTTATTATTGGTCTGGATGTACATTATTGTATAAGCGTGAATAAATGTGAACTGAAAATGTTATTCTGATGTAACATTTGCATAAATTATTATGTCATTAAATTACGTATTCCAAGATGTCTGTGTTTTTGTAATTTTGGAGCAGTTTCGAACCTACCCCAAGAATACATATGTTATCAGAAATAATAGTAACCCTTTATATTTTCACTTGAAATTTTCAGAGATGCAACATTAATAACTGCTTGTAACATCTATAAGCTTACAAAGGAAATTTCTCTGTTATTTTTTTATTTACAAAAGTGAACGTAAACGACAATTAAAATCGTCATGTCGGTCATGTTTGGTCACAGAAGTACAAGGCTACTACGACCTTATTTTGCTTCATTTGGATAATATAGTGATGTTTTTTCAATAAGAGCAACAGTTTTAATGAAATTATGACCATAAAGAAAAAAAATGTTTTAAATTTTGTTTTGGTATGCGGTACCTAACTTCAGTAAAATGAACTCAACCACGAGACCTAAATTTTACATTATCTGATACGACAAAATGCTAGAAACGTGACAAAACGTACACCTTGTAGCTAGTAATAAAACATTCAGTATCAACAATGCATGTTTTGAACAGTATTTCATATTATTTGATCGCATTTTGTAGCTTTACGAGAAACGGTTCACAATTGAATAGTAGACTGGTCACCCGGACATGCAAATAGCGCTTATGCATACCGCGAGGCATATCTGTCGAACAAAACTGGTCGAAAGCATGTTTGGTGAATAAAAATCGAGATTAAAAAAATTTCTCCATTTTTTTTGCGCCAAATCTAAAATTCTTTTGCCAATTTTTATTATTTTTCGTAATTTGCGACTGACGAAAAACAGAGCAAATGTCCAATATCGCACGTGTGTTGCGAACAACAAACTCGTCATCAACCATGTTTTTGTTAGTGGCAACGTTTTGAGATTCTAGATACTTTGGGAAATTCTGGGTTTTTTTTTTTTTTTTTTTTTTAATGGAACACAAACAATCATTAACATTGGATGCTTTTTAAATAATTTCTCGAAATTATGTATTTTGTTTCATGACACTGATAATTAATTTCTCGGAAATTTCTGTAAAGTTATCGTCCACGGAAAGTCCCGAAGTATACCGGTACAGTAAACAACGTACCGGTACGTACCACGACAGAAAAAAATACCGGTAATACCGCACACCTTTACTAAATATATTTCAATTTGCATTACTAGAACAAAATGGGGTTATACAGGGTTTCTGCCAGACGACCCAATTAATTGACGCTGTTTAGACACAAAAATACATACCGGTATTGTGTAATATTACCTGTCGCCCCTAAAATAGTTCTATAAAACTATTGATTACGTAAACTTTCTCCATCTAAAACCACAGAACTGACCAATTACGTAGTCCCAAAGAAAAGAAAAGTATCACTTGGGTATCGAGGGTTGTCGTTTTTGCTCCAACGTACTCTACTAATAGGCCAAATAGTGTATATTTTTCCTTTGGGTTATTTAACAGAGAAAAATACTATAACCCCATTTCGTTCCGTTAATGCAACTTGAAATATATATGGTTAAATAGTTTATTATATTATCACGTCATTTATGTTGTTTTACAAGTCAGGTTGATCAAAGAGAAGCGCCTTGTCAAAAATTACTGCTTTTGTTTGCACTGCATACAGGAGTTGGTCAGGAGCTGACGTTACTTCGCCCTAAGCTAGCTGTACCGGACGCATCGAAAACAAAAGAAAATGGCTGCCCCCAGTTAGCAGGAATAATGACAGTGTTTTGTTTTTATTATTATTAACACTAAAATTACGCATTTTTATTTGTTAAAGTGTCAGTATATTTTGTTGGTCCGGGTATGCATCTTTCCAACACATAAGGCTTATGTTTTAGTTTACTCACCCTTTAAGAAATCCAAAGAACAAAATGCATATTATTAGGCCTATTGGTACAGTATATTGGAAAAAAAACGACCACTCACGATACCCAAGGGATAATTTTATTTTATTTGGGACTACGTAATTGGTCAGTTTTGTGATTTTAGATGGGAAAGTCTACTTAATCAAGGGTTTTACAGAATTATTTACAGCAATAAATCAGGACGGCTGATAATGTCCATTATTATTTTAGGGGTGGCAGGTTATCCCACAATACCCTGTGATCTTAATAAAACAGGCACGTATTTTTGTTTTTATCTAGACACCTTCACTATATCCAATTACGGTTCAAGCACGTCTCTCCCGGGCACAATCTCTGACTTCGCCAGTGACTGGGTCCGGGACAGAACGGGGGTGGAGGGTGGAGGGGGGGGGGGGTGGGATGGGAGGGGGGGTTACAGTTGAAAATGGGCAGAATTTTTAAAATAGCAATTGGTAAAAAAGTTAACAGAATTTTTAAAAAACAAAATAAAAAATTACAAGCCGAAAATAAAATAGAATTGGCCGAATAGTTATATAATTTGGAGCATTTTAGGACAGTCCAAAAATAAATGAGAAAGAAGAGAGGATCGGACTATTTAATAATATTAAAAAAGAAAGTAATTTCAACATAAAATATTGAACAAAGGTCTAAAGACACGGAAACACAAGTCGACATAAGTTAGCCGGAGAAATGATGTGAAGGCAAGGAATCTCGCTAAAAAAGAATCCAACCTGGTGGTGCAGGCTGTAGAAACACTCCGATTATCAGTTCAGTACGTGGGTTAATGTATGGACAAAACATAATACAGTTACTTCGACACGTTGACAATGGTGGTTTATTTTGAATTTAAAAAATAATATATACGTATTGCTGGCTTACTGGGATGGAATTTATTACAGAAGATTGCGATGCATTCGCAAAAATCAGATTCGTTTGTTTCTTCAGTTCTAAAACTAATTCCCGACGTGACACGTAAAGTATTACGTAACAACCGGCTCGCCAGAAGGCGTATTCACTGGGATAGTACAAAATGGCTGCGCCCGTTATATATAATAGCCGTCACATTTAACCGTTTTATTAATTAAATATAAGATTATATTTGTTGATATTAAGCAATAATGTGCATTATATATCGTTGAATATGCATGCACGTCCAAAGACCTTGCTTAAGCATTCCTCTAAAGTAAATCTAGAAAACAATACAAAAGCGAGAATCTGGTAACACAAAATAGGTTTCCAGAGTAATTTTTCTCTGCATTTCCTTCCTTTTATAAAAATTTATCTGGTGATATTTTTAACAATGTAATTGCATTCCTTGCCCCTAAAATATACTGTTAGAACAAAAAGGTGCGAACCTAGATGGCATGGGTGGCGAGATATTAGTACCAATAGGTTTTTATGTGACAGCCATCTTGAAAATACAAGCTGGTCACTATAATGTATCTTGGACAAGTCGGTTCTTTTAAAAGTTGAAAATTAAGACAATGTGTACTAAATTTGATGCGTTTACCCATCATTTTGCTTGGCTGTTTAATTACGTCATTTCTGGGTAATTTTCACCTGTTAGATAGCAAAAAAAAAAAAAACCAACCAAATTAGCTGGTAGTACGGTAGTTGCCACTTGACCCCCAAAATGAAGTTCAATCTGCACGTTTTCTAGTTAGCCTACACTGTCACTTACACCCAAGGATGTAGAGTGATAGTGAACGGCATTAGGTGCGATATGGTTTTAACGAACTTATCTTAACTTAACTTAAACTTATCAAAATCATATAAAGTTGTTCCAGTTTAAGGACCTACGTAGAGAGGTCAACATCAGAAACATTTGATATCTCCATTCGCGGAAGTCACACGCTCGAGTGTCCTCCAGCGTTGATCTGCTAAGATACACCGATCAGCGCAAGACGACACTCAACTAGGAAGTCACATGACCCGTTAATTCAAGACCCATCCTACCGGCAAAGAACGAAAATAGTCCTTTAAAAAAAGGAAATAGTCTAGCCTATGGCCTCAGACCACAATTAATTTCGCTATATGTTTCTATATAGCCTTAGTGGCTATAACATTTTTATTAATATCAGCAGGCCCGTGGATTTTTGTATGTACCTTTGCCTGCCTGGACCCTGAAAAGGACAACCCCTGTTGTCCAGCTCTTTCTCCCAGCATATTGGTTTAAACAAACACACCCTCTAAACCAGGCCGGTCGTTGTTTGTTTTCCTACGCTCTTCTTCTGTAGGATAATCCCGCCAATATTTTGATGAATCTTACACCAGTGGTTACGGTTATCTAAACGTGACAAAATTGTAATGCACGTCTGTACAACTTAATTTCATAAACAAATAAACAACATGAACAAAAATCATCCAACAACTACAGAATATATAATTTAAAATAATTACTGTATAAATGAGTACAGGTCAAACCGATTACAAAAATGTTGCCCACTACTTTTAATTATAATTATTAGTAATAACAATTGTCCTAAATAAAAATAATAACAACAACAACACAACAGTAGTTACGGTAGGCCTAGTTTTTTGGAAAATAATAAATTTAAGATTTCAGTAGGTTGGATTATAAATACATTATCTCATTACCAAGTACACATGAAGTCATCCACTGCTGTAGGCCTAATTGTTAACAAATTACACACTTCTTGGCTAATATCTATTTCCTCAAAATCAAGTGACTGATTTCTTCAAATGCATTTGCAAATTTATGGCTCATTAATAGGAGATGGTATAAATATTTTAAAAAAACCCCAGAATTACAGGTAGTGAAATGTTTAAGCAATACTTTGACAGCAAATTAGAATTTATATTGTCAAACCATTAACAAACATAACTGAACACATTTTAATCAAATGTGTTATTGGTGACCATCATGTATTTACATGGCCCATTTATTTAAATCTGAATTTTGATAGCACCAGTTCCCTACTTGGCTCCTAAAACCATAGGGTAGATGCAATAATTGTTGTTATCTGCCAATTTATAAGCAAGCTATAGCCATTTCCCTGATTTGACCACCATTTTGGCCGCCATCTTGGATTTTTCTTCAAGGGTGGCATCCGGTAGATTACTGATGTGCACCAAATTGTGCACACTTTGAACCAAAATTAGCATTTGGCTATTCACATTTTTTTTTTTTTAATTATAATAATATAAAATTATAATAATAATAATTTCTTATAATATGGAAATCTACCCTGATCATTTAGATAATGGATTAATCCATCATATACTTACTTATTTGTTAGTGTCTATATAAGAAGGTTTTTACTTAGCTGAAATATATATTAGCTAACAAATAAGTAAATTAATATACACCATATTTTGGGAAAGGTACCCTCGGTGGATGATCTTGTACCCCAGGTAGTTAGGTACTATAAAATCCACCCTATTGAAATCTTAAGTGTCTCATTTTCCTAGAGCTATCCCTAGCACCGATAGTAAACATACAGTAAGGTTATTCACATATATTTTTTTTTTAAATGAAATAAAAAATAAAAATAGTAATAATAATTTCTTATAATTTGGAAATCTACCCTTATCATTTAGATATTGGATTAATCCACCATATACATATTTAATTATTAGTGTCTACATAAGAAGGTGTTTACTTAGTTAAAATATACACTAGTTAACAAAGAAAGGAAGTGTTTTATTTAACGATGCATTCAACACATTTTATTTATGGTTATATGGCGTCAGAAATATGGTTAAGGACCACACAGATATTGAGAGAGGAAACCCATTGTCACCACTTCGTGGGCTACTCTTTTTGATTAGCAGCAAGGGATCTTTTATATGCACCATCCCACAGACAGGGTAGTACATACCACAGCCTTTGATATACCAGTCGTGGTGCACTGGCTGGAACGAGAAATAGCCCAATGGGCCCACCGACGAGGATCGATCCCAGACCGACCGCGCATCAAGCGAGCGCTTTACCACTGGGCTACATATTAAGGAAAAAGTACCCTCAGTGGATGATCTTGTACCGTCAGTGGTTACGGTACTCTAAAATCCAGCCTATTAAATTCTTAAGTGTCTCATTTTCCTAGAACTATTCCTAGCATGGATAGGAAACATACAGTAAGGTTATTCACATACCCGGTATAATTTTACAAAAATAAAGGAAGGAAGAAACTGTTTTATTTAACGATGCACTCAACACATTTTTTTTCTGGCTATATGGTGTCAGACATATGGTAAAGGACCACACAGATAGAGAGAAAGGAAACACGATGTCGCCACTTCATGGGCTACTCTTTTCGATTAGCAGAAAGGGATCTTTTATATGCACAATCTCACAGACAGGACAGTACATACCACGGCCTTTGTTACACCAGTTGTTGAGCACTGGCTGGAACGAGATATAGCCCAATGGGTTCACCAATGGGGAATGATACCAGACTTACCTCACATCAAGCGAATGCTTAATCCACTGGGCTACGTCCCGCCCCACCTTTACAAAAATAGAAAATGAAAATAACAAATAACAAATTGTAAATATACCCTGATCATTTAGATAATGATAAAATTGAAATGTGAAGTTTATAATTTTTGCAAAAACTAACCCCAGCATATATAGTATATGTGCAGCTTTGGTACAATCTAAAGCCCTGACATTAGCCAAATAGCATGTAGGCCCTGATATATATAATATACCACATTGTTAGGTCATTTAACCCCATTCCCTCACCTTACCTGTAGGTGGTAGATAATGAATTAACCCACGATTATATATTCATTTTTACATATACTGTATATATATTAATATCTGATATAGGCGTTAACCACCTTCCCCCCCCCCCCCCCCCAAAAAAAAGAAGAAGAAAAAAGCGATATATATTATATTATTCACGTATTATTAATATTGTGTCACGTTTACAAACGATTAACTATGCAGCGTTGTTTGTAGTCCGATACATCTGTCATAAACTTGGTTGTTGAGTTGACGGCAAGTGTAGGCCTATCGGACTGCGTAGGTATGTTAACACATCGGAAGTACAGATTAGAAGAAAAAAACACATTGAAAAACGCTGTTATAAAACTGATTTGTATTACTTAATATTTTATTAAATGCTCGTTACAATAACACAGATCTATATTTGGCATAATTTACCAATATAGTAGGGAATTAGGCCTACTCGTTCATATTTATGTTTATTTTCCGTGGAAACATTAGACTCCTTTGTGACATAGGGCGTGACTTACGAAAAAGGGCGTAGCTTAAAATCGCATTTCGCGAGATGTTACATCCTGCTGGCTACGATTAAGTATTTCCGGCTATTGGATGTCAAACGTTTGTAATTCTGACTCGTAGTCATCAGACGAAACCCGCTACATTTTTCCTAATAAAGCAAGGGATCTTTTATATGCATTTTCCCACAGACAGGAAAGCACATGCCACGGCTTTGTCCAGTTGTGGTACACTGGTTGGAACGAGAGAAAAAAACCCAGTCAGCTGAATGGATCCAACGAGGTGGTTCGATCCTGCGACGCAAGCACCTCAAGCGAGCACTCATATGGTTGTGAATAAGCTTATCTGTCAAAACTTATTTCTGACAATCCGAAGTTGCGCGTGAGCTTTTTTTAAATTATTATTAAGCGACTGTTTTACTTCCGTAATAGGAAATGTGAAATATTGGCTACTTCATTAAACACGTGATGATTCGTCATAAACTCTGTACCTAGAACTATAACGAACTTGAAAGAAGACATAACACCAGTAACTCACAACTGACACCAGACCAATAAGTGCAATGAATGTCGCATTTCAATTTTTTTTTTTTTTTTACTTCATTACAATTTTGTATGCGTTGCAATTTGTAGGCTACTTGATGCGTGGTCGGTCAAGGATTGATCTCTGTCGGTAGGCCCATTGGGCTATTTCTTGTTCCAGCCAGTGCACCACGACTGGCATATCAAATGCCGTGGTATGTGCGATCCTGTATGTTGGATGGTGCATACAAAATATCTCTTGCTCTCTTACTAATGGGAAAATGTAGAGGGTTTCCTCTAAGACTATATATGTCAAAATTACCAAATGTTTAACATCGAATAGCCGATGATTAACAAATCAGTGTGCTCTAGTGGTGTCGTTAAACAAAACAAACTAAGTGTGCTTATTTAAAATAAAGTACGGTACAGAAAATAAAGCAGACGCGTGTGCAATAATGTTTTTCCCCGGGTGCGGGTGGGGCTAGACTACGGCGAGCGAAGTTTCGTGCGGCGTCGAGTCATCCCCTTGAAACAAAATTTAAATCACACCAACAGGGGTTCAATATGAATCAAGAAAACATTTTTTTTTTTTTTTCAACTTTTTTTTCGTTTTGTTTGTTTGTTTTTAAGACTTAGGCCGGTAACAGGTGGGGATTCAGGTGGGGGCCCAAAGGGCCCGGGCCCCCTATTTTTGGTCAAACAATATATATTACAAAATACACATTATCCCGTCTACCTATCAAGGACCTTCAAATTCTATTTTGAAAAAACAATAACGGGTTTTGCCCTCCCCCTCTACCCCAAATAAGAAATCCTGGATCTGCGCCTGCTTGAAGTTGATGGCCTTGAAATGACAATGACCTAATAATTTGGATACTCGAGCTTTATAGACTTTTGCAAAGATACAATCACGATCGCTCTAATGCAAGGGAAACAACTCTAAGGAAATGTTGGTCACGTTTCAAGTGTCAAAAGTAATCAAGTAGGCTAGGTTAGGGCAGCAAACGTTGTGGTGTATCAATAAGCATTGTAACACATTTAGTTCGCATGACAACATGCATTAAACTGTTTTTATTGTGATACATGCTGATAACTTTACTATGGCGACTCAACAGGAATATCCCCCGTTCAGCCTCGATAAACCCAGGTTTGACCAGGTAAGTTTGGAAAAAACTTTGTCGCCGAGATGAACTCTGTCGCGTTGACAGTGTCGATAAGGTTATAAATCAGTAACCCGTACGCTGGTGGTATAACTTAACAACCAGGAGTACCCTTGAACGACCCGCTAGGCTAACGGGTTCTTGTCCTTGTCAAGACAAGGCTCGGGTTAACTTACGGTCGTGCGAGCCTCGTAGCCCGAGTACTCTGACTGTAAGAGAGCTAGACGGACATTTGGACATAAACACGCTCTCATTACAGTCACGAGTCAGAGACCAACCTATGTCTTTTTTTGGCAATTCCTGACTACCAAACGGTAGGCAACGAATCCCGCTCTAATACCACAACAATCCTATGTTTGACGTCAAATACCTTTACATCAATCATTTTCGAGTTAAGTGATACAAAAAAATCCACATATTAATCACTAATACACATACTACAGAAAGAAACCCGACAGCACCCACATTCAGCTACGCTTCGTGACACTCCGTCGCAACAATTACAAAGCTCGGCGATCTATTTCGAGACTGGGCGATTCCGCCTTGTGCAGCAGTTACAGGGGTCGTCTCATAAGAGGAGGCAGTACGTAGCACATACGTTTGCCGTATCCTATCGATAACACCCCAAATGTATCCTTCAAATTCAAAATGGAATCAATAATGTGTAATTGTTTTGGTTTAATGACGTAATGAAATCCAAATTCATCCAAAACGGCATTAGCCAACTCTTCCATGTTGTAACTTCGCTTGATATGAGACGGCCCCTGTAACTGCTGCACAAGGCGGAATCGCCCAGTCTCGAAATAGATCGCCGAGCTTTGTAATTGTTGCGACGGAGTGTCACGAAGCGTAGCTGAATGTGGGTGCTGTCAGGTTTCTTTCTGTAGTATGTGTATTAGTGATTAATATGTGGATTTTTTTGTATCACTTAACTCGAAAATGATTGATGTAAAGGTATTTGACGTCAAACATAGGATTGTTGTGGTATTAGAGCGGGATTCGTTGCCTACCGTTTGGTAGTCAGGAATTGCCAAAAAAAGACATAGGTTGGTCTCTGACTGTAATGAGAGCGTGTTTATGTCCAAATGTCCGTCTAGCTCTCTTACAGTCAGAGTACTCGGGCTAGTGTGTGTGTACAGGAATTTTAGCGATGGGTGGGTCTAGACCATAAAGTACGTGCTGTCCTATTTAACTGAAAATGCCAGAATCTGGATAACAACATTTATTCATATTAAATTAGCATTACTGCCAAACATATAAATCTATAGGGGTGCAAACTAATCACTACATATTTTTATATGGATTAAGACTAATTTTGCATGTAGAATGCTGGAAATATATGTTAAAACGGTCTCAGGTTAGCAAATTTTGCCAGAATATCTCTTGTTTTTTTCCAAATTTGACAATTTGCTCCAGCAAGTTGATTTAGTGATGTTGTTAGTTGGACAAGTTCTTCATTGTACTGTGAGAGAGATTGCAGGACAAAGTGTGTCTGTGAGCAGTACAATGTTTTGCTTGTCGGTGATTGGCATATCCTTCAGGACTACTAATGCTTTCTCGAGGATCTTGATTTCTACCTTGTAATTTGTACATGCTTTCCCAGTCTGGATAGATATGTTGACTGTGGGCAGATTTAGAATCTTGATGTGGATTCCACCACCACTATTTCTTGTAGCTTCGTATGCTGAGCCATCTGTCTAGGTGTGGATCCACTGTCGTGGCAGGTATCTTTCTTCCAGGAATTCTAGTGATACGGCTCCTAGAACTGCATCTGAGAGGGAGTTTTTTCTTGTTATTCCAAGAATTTCAGTGGAGATCTTGTACTTTTGTTCATCTTTGTGTGGAGCTTTGGATAATGATGGGGGAAGGCTCTGGTAGCTCTGGGATATGGACTCTGTTTAGATCTCGTGAAATACTGGTCAAGCTTGGGCATTTCAGTCTTCTTTTTGACGGATGTTTCATTCTTTCATGCATTGGATTTGGTTAAACATTTGAACTTCTCAGCCTGAGTCATCACATTTTGCTGTCATCTGTCTTCCAGGGGCTGTAGTCCTGTATAAGTCTCTATTTTCAGAATTACAGTGGTCGGCATTCCTCCTGTTATCATTCTGAGAGCTTGATTTAGGATTTTATTCATTTTGTCCATGTTGATCTTTGCAGCAGTTGCTATGATGATGCTCCATATTCTAGAAGGGGGTGTACTCTGGCAGTTTAAACATGTTTTAGTATGTTTTGATTTGCTCTCCATCTTGTACCTGCAAGCTTCCACATTATAGAGAGTCGTTTATGAGCTCTTCCAGTTGTGTTTGTGATCTGATGGCCCCAGGTCAGTCTCTTGTCCAAGGTGAATCCAAGGTATTTTGGATTTTGTTTTGCTCGCATAGCTGCTGTTCTTTGTATGCTAGTCTTACGTTATTTGTCTTCGTCGATAGTGAGAAGACTGTAAATGTTATTTTGGTCTCATTGACAGTCATGAGCCACTTTGATGTCCATTTTTCCAGCTGGTTTAGCACTTGTTGAGTCCGAATTTGAGCAGTTCCTATATGCTCCTCTGTGCATATGAGTGCAAGATCATCAGCATATAAGGCTGTTTTGATTCCTCGGGGCACACTGAGTGTCAGATCATTTATGTACAGAAGAAACAAAGTTGGGGCAATAACTCCACTTTGCGGCACTTCGTGTTTTGTGAGGATTTTCTTGCTTTCCTTGCCATCAAGTTGTACTCAGGCTATTCTGTTGTGTAGGTTACATGTCCATCTGAGCATTTTCCCTGCGACCGTGCTTCTAACGAGCTTGTGGATTAGTCCTTCTTTCCATACTTGGTCAAAGGCTTGTTTGAGATCTACACAGACAAGCAGTGTTTGTTTTTTGTCTTGGAAACTGTCTTCTATTATTTGGGAAATGTAGGCAAGTTGGTCCTCAGTTGTTCATCAGCAAGGATGTGTTTTTCCTCCAAGAGCCAGATGAGTCGTGTATTAATCATCTTCTCTAGAAGTTTTCCAACACAGCTGAGGAGGCTGATGGGTCGATATGATTGAGGCTTATATCTGTGTTTGGTTTCAGTATAGGACAGATGGGGGCATCTTTCCATATCTGTGGGGCGTCTCCTCTGTTGCAGCTCGTGTTAAAGATGTAGCAGCTTTTCAGTTGATTTGGGGTCTAAGTGAATCAGCATCTCATTTGTGATTCCATCTATACCAGGTGATTTTTGTCTTTTTACATGTTTAATGGCTTTGGTTATTTCTGGTATTGTGAATTTGCTGTTCATGATGTCATCACTCTGCTGCCTTTCATTTCCATCGACCTCTTGTGGGTGGTTCTTTATTTCTTTGTTTCTGTATGGTGGAATGTTCATATTTGATATTGATGACAGGTGATCGGCAATTCTATCAGCTGCTTTTTTCCCTGTGATTAGTTGGTTATCTACTTTAAGATTAGTTTTGGATTTGGGAATGTTTTCATCGTTGGGTTGTTTTGTTAGATTCCACAGTTTCATATCTTCCTTATATGTGGGGGGTCAAGTCATGTTCCCCTGAAAAATATATTGAGAAAAAGAAAATTTGCTTGGGCAGGGAGGAGCTTTGACCCTCGAAACCCTCCGCTGAACATGTGTCTGGTGTGGTAACTTGAGGTATTAGGAATAAGAATAATGTATTATGCTCACGAGAGCTCATAAAATACACATTTTATTCCTAATATGTGATATTAACAATACATGTAGTAATAAACACTGGTAATAACCTCTACATGTAACATTGATTTGCACCACTGCTTGCCTGTCAAGAGCACAGACAGAACATCACATTGAAATCCTTTTTCCTGGATTAACAACAGCAGTAAATATTAGCGATGACTTGCAACTAAACATCTAAGAGCTCATGAATATGCATTATTGAAAGAAATATTTATAAAGTTCAGTGAAAATGTTTGACATCCAATAGCTGATGAGGGGGAGGGATGGGTGGCATGCATGTAATAACAGCAATACAATGCTATATATATAACTTGAAAAAAAAAACAACTTCTTTTCAGTTTTTCTAGAATGTTTTTAATGTTAAAATTTCTCAAAATTATGTTTTATGACATACATGTATGTAATTGTGAATTACACACATTTGGCAATGACTGTTTTGAAATATTTTACAAAACAAATAATTGCATATATATAGACACTAAAAATGTACTGTATATAAGTACTAAATTAATGCATTTTATTTGTGCATGTTAATTTTCAATAGTCTGAAACAAGAATCCAGTTTATTAGTGCTCTACCGGACGGGACTATAGGTTTCGTCACCGCCCTTCTGCCTGTCTTTTTGTCTGTCCATTCGTCTGTCCCACATAGAGTTTTCTGTACTTTTATGGATAGCTTTATTCCTGAATTTTTACAGATAAAGTTTGACTTCATCTTGATTTATTCATTTGTGACAGAGTTATGGCCCTTGAACTTTCGAGACAGAGTACCCATTTTTTGTAGACTTATGACCAATGAACGAAGGAAGGGAGGAAGGAAATTATGGCCCTTGAACTTTCGAGAGAGAAAAAAACTCTTTTCGATTAGCAGCAAGGGATATTTTATATGTTTTTTTGATGTACCAGACATTGTTTTTTACCACTGGGCAATGTCCTCAAGATAATGAGATGAATTTTTTTGTAATATCTTTATTATGTAATGTTAAGAGTAGATCAAGTTTGACTTTCATGAAAATGTACCCATTTTTTGTAGACTTATGACTTGGTAGGGGACAATGAACGAAGGAAATGGTTGGACTTGGTAGGAAATGTATTATTTAACGACGCACTCAACATTGTTTCATTTTATTTACGGTTATATGGCTTGTTGTAAATCTTGGTAGACATAATAGTGCTAAGAACCTGGTACACAAGATATCTCAGAATGCTTGAAATAGAAACCCGCTGTCACCTGGTACTTATTGTTTCAAGAGTACTCTCATGGGCTACTCTTTTCTTGTTGTAAATTAAATGCAGCAAGGGATGCTTGTTGTAAATTTTATAGGGGACGTGTATTGTTTCAAGAGTACTCATCCCATAGACAGGGTAAATAGCACATACCACAGCCTTTGATGTACTCTCAGTTTGTGGTGCACTGGCTGGAACGAGAAATAGCCCAATGAGCCCACTGACAAGGGAATCGTTGTAAATAGGGTTGGAAATGTGTTGGACCCAAACTCGACTTGTTGTAAATAGGGTTGGAAATGTGTTGGACTTGGTAGGGGACGCACCTGGTAGGGGACCAAGCTTGTTGTAAATAGCGCTTTACTCAGAATGCTTGTTGTAAATAGGGTTGGAAATGTGTTGGACCTGGTAGGGGACGTGTATTGTTTCAAGAGTACTCTCAGAATGCTTGTTGTAAATAGGGTTGGAAATGTGTTGGACCTGGTAGGGGACGTGTATTGTTTCAAGAGTACTCTCAGTTTCAAGAGTACTCTCAGAATGCTTGTTGTAAATAGGGTTGGAAATGTGTTGGACCTGGTAGGGGACGTGTATTGTTTCAAGAGTACTCTCAGAATGCTTGTTGTAAATAGGGTTGGAAATGTGTTGGACCTGGTAGGGGACATGTATTGTTTCAAGAGTACTCTCAGAATGCTTGTTGTAAATAGGGTTGGAAATGTGTTGGACCTGGTAGGGGACGTGTATTGTTTCAAGAGTACTCTCAGAATGCTTGTTGTAAATAGGGTTGGAAATGTGTTGGACCTGGTAGGGGACGTGTATTGTTTCAAGAGTACTCTCAGAATGCTTGTTGTAAATAGGGTTGGAAATGTGTTGGACCTGGTAGGGGACGTGTATTGTTTCAAGAGTACTCTCAGAATGCTTGTTGTAAATAGGGTTGGAAATGTGTTGGACTCTGGTAGGGGACGTGTATTGTTTCAAGAGTACTCAAATGAGTACTCTCAGAATGCTTGTTGTAAATAGGGTTGGAAATGTGTTGGACCTGGTAGGGGACGTGTATTGTTTCAAGAGTACTCTCAGAATGCTTGTTGTAAATAGGGTTGGAAATGTGTTGGACCTGGTAGGGGACGTGTATTGTTTCAAGAGTACTCTCAGAATGCTTGTTGTAAATAGGGTAGGGTTGGAAATGCTTGTTGGACCCTGGTAGGGGACGTGTATTGTTTCAAGAGTACTCTCAGAATGCTTGTTGTAAGTAGGGTTGGAAATGCGTTGGACCTGGTAGGGGACGTGTATTGTTTCAAGAGTACTCTCAGAATGCTTGTTGTAAATAGGGTTGGAAATGTGTTGGACCTGGTAGGGGACGTGTATTGTTTCAAGAGTACTCTCAGAATGCTTGTTGTAAATAGGGTTGGAAATTTAAACGTGGCACCTACAAAATCCAGTGTGTTTGAAATGTGATTTGAAAATAGAAGAAAGAAACCCCAAATGTATCAGTAACTAAAGATCATTGATGATAATTTTTATATTTCAGAGTACATTTTCAGGAAGGCTGAAACATTTCCTTAATGTTATTGATCCAAGAACTCTGCTAACAACACAGGTAGGTGAAATTCACACTTATATAGTTGCCTACTTACTCGCTTGTTTTAATGCTAACAACACAGGTAGGTGAAATTCACAGTTATATAATTACCTACTTACTTGCTTGTTTTAATTCTACCAAAACATTCAATAGTCAATCATTCATTTTCTACTAAATATTTGTTTGATGTGTGTTAAAGTACGTTCACAACTTTTCTCTTTTTAGGTAATGTGTGCACTCTATCAAATATTAGCCTATGTTGTATCCATATGGCAGAGTTGTTTGATTTAAATCATGATTTAAATCACTGCAAAATCTTTTTAAAAAATCATGCATTTCGATTTTTTTAATTATTATTATGTTTCATTTGATTTTTATGATTATTGCATTTATTTTTATTGATTATTTTGTAAACATGTGATTTATCAATTAACTTGCAGTACAAAAAATTAAGTGTTATTTAAAATCAATTGTTACTTACGCTAGATAATTATTTTTACATATATTTATAATTGAATTGCAGTTAGATTTCAACACTATGTAGTCTAACAAGTCATACTGATCAGTGACAATTCCCCCAAATCTATGGTTGGGATGATCCTGGGAGATCAACACAATAGAAGGTGTCAAGTAAAGCCACTCTGCTTCAATGTGGTAAATTGGACAAATTTGGGGATGCTCTAGAGTCAGATCTAACAGATGTGACTTGAAGTCACTGACTTCACATGTCAAATCACCTTATATAGCCATCCTGGCTAAACACCAAGTACTTAAACATTAACTCAATAATCCCCAAAATGCATTTTGTTGCCTCATTTCTAGATGTTCGAGGTATTTCCTTTCAGAATGCATTGAAGCTTCCAAATCGTGTATTTAATAGGGAGCAAGTATTCAATTCAGAAGCTCCAAATTAAAGTAAAAATCAAAAAAATCAAAAAATCTGATTTAAAATTTAAAAATCCGATTTAAATTTTTAAAACTCCGATTTTTTAGATTTTTTAAAACAAAT
Organism: Gigantopelta aegis; assembly: GCF_016097555.1. NCBI lineage: Eukaryota > Metazoa > Mollusca > Gastropoda > Neomphalida > Peltospiridae > Gigantopelta > Gigantopelta aegis. The sequence goes on along the minus strand of NC_054708.1, from coordinate 40,912,511 downwards.
CATGATTTTTTTCAACCCTGCCATATGGCTTCATTGATGCACAATTTTTCTTGTGTTGAGTTGCAATATTTATAAAATAAAAGTAAAGTCAATGTTGACATCATCAGGAGAAAACTAAACATAAAAACAGGAGTTCAGCATTTAAAACCAGAAGGATATATTTATAAAAGGCACTACAGTATTCACAGGTACACTGACATGCAACACCATATGACAATCTTACCCTAGAAACAACAAGCTATTGCATATCGACCGCTAAAAAACAACATTATGGTGGGGGAAAGGGGGTGTTTGTTATCTAATGTTTTTAAAACAATTGTCTCATTTTTATTTATAAAGTAAAATGCAGCCAATCATTGCTTGTCTCTTTTTTTACCAAACAAAATGAAAACCTAAAATGAAATTATGTTGTTATCACAGGGAAACCTGATAATAATGGTCACATTATGTTGTTATCGCAGGGAATGTGAGGTGAGGTGGGGTACACAGTACAGATGAGCATTACTCGTCCTTAATTTTAAAGGGGTAGTGGCCTTAATGTTATAAAATGTTATGTGGGTGAGGGGCTATAAAAATGTCAACTTTTATATTACATAATTTTTGCATGGCCTCTAAAAATTCCTTGCTGTTTATTTGGTAGAAATCTAGATGTGATAGTAGTGGGTTTCTCGTCTACATCTCGAACACATCTTAAAAGAACCATGAATTGGACACAAAATAACCAGTTTGCAATGTGCTGAGGTGTACTTAAAGAAATCGATCATGTTTTGTGTGATGTAATAATGTGCTGAGGTGTACTTAAAGAAATGATCATGTTTTGTGTGATGTAATAATGTGCTGAGGTGTACTTAAAGAAATCGATCATGTTTTGTGTGATGTAATAATGTGCTGAGGTGTACTTAAAGAAATCGATCATGTTTTGTGTGATGTAATAATATGTGTGTGTTCCCTGTTGACAGTCCCAGCTGGAGGCTGCGATAAAGCTGCTGGATGACTACAAGGCTGGAACCGTGCCACCGGGTGTCTCGGACGCGCAGTTGTGGGAGGCGCTGAAAATCAAGCAGGTTTGTCATTCACTTGGTATACATCTTCATAATGATGTCACTTGCTGGAAGTGTCAAATGTTTTATTACTTGAAGGCATTAATTTTAGTTTTAACTACAGAAGAAAACTTGAAATAACACAACAAAAACTCTTTCATCTTTTACTGAGACTTAAAAAATAAAGCAGGATCATCTTGCGCTTCTTAGTGTATACACATATTGATGGTTTTATTGGCTGATCAAATCAGTTCATTAACTTCCACAAGATGAAAACTAAACAAAATTCTTATTTCCGCTCACTTCCAGTTTAGCTTTGCTCTGTTTGTTTCATTACTGTACTTGCAATATATATTCATATCTCCATATATATACACACAAATTCACTGGAGTTTTCTGTATTTTTTATGACATATCACAGAATGTCTTTAACTCAGCTGCTTGTAATATTCTGATACGCATGGTGATGATCTTTAATAAAGTAAAGTTTGTTTTGACGCCCAATCTTTAATAAATAACAATTCAAGAAAATAAGAGCCTTCATCTAACCAAATAATACATGTGACAATTTTTATTTATTATACCAGTATTTACTATTTGTGTTTATTATTTTTACTTACAGTCTATAATTCATCCTGATACTGGAAAAAAGATCTTTATGCCATTTAGAATGTCAGGTAAAAAAAATTAGAATTTTCCCCATTCCAATTAGTTTCCTAAAACATGTTTAGTGTATTTGTCAGGATTATTGAATGTTAGATATGCAAATGTGTGTTTTAATACTTAATTGTCATTATATTTTATATTCTAAAAAATATTCTATTGGGGATAGGTGGGTGAGTGGTAAGATAATAACTTTTAGCCCTGTTAAACATTAGATACATTGAACAGTGAAGTAGTAAAACCTCAACCCCAAAACTCCACCTTCATAATACTCAGTACTATTTACCTGTACCATGGTTAAACAAGCATTGGAGTCCATTTATATTCAGTATATTGTATTACTACATGTGTTCTAAAGGTAGAAAATATTAAATATAAATCACTTTGATATATTTCAAGGCTTTTTATTTTCCAGGTTTTGTTCCATTTGGATCTCCTATTGTAAGTAAAGTGTATTTTTTGTTTGTTTTAATTTTAATTTCTTTTTGTGCTTGTATGCATTTACATTCCAAGTATGCTGTCCTTGGCTGTTTGTCTTAGCAAAACACAACTGAAAGTAAAAACGTCATACATACTGAACATGCTAATAACACAGTTGAATAACCTGTGCCCAATCCTTTTGTATAAATACATTATATGCAATAAAATGTGCAATAAATCAATCAGCACAGGGACATGTCGTGACGTGATGTATCACCACGGTTACAAGTACAAGCTGTATGAGCACGACAGATAACGAGTTTTCACTTCTCAGTCAGCAGTTTTATCAGTGCTAGGTTTTACACGTCTGCAGATCTACCTGTTTGGCTAAGGAGTTTGATAATTAATACTGATTATCACTGGTTAACTGTTGGATCTGACATACATTTGGAAAATAATAAACTTCTACTCAGTAGTGAGCATGTAGAAACACATCTAAGTACCGTACAGTAAAAACTGACTTTATTATACCCCAAATACTTTAATTTGTGGAGTTTTGGTAAAGAAGATTCATACAAAATATAAAGATTTTAGGGGGTTTTATTAGGATTTTTTAATTAATAATGATTTTTTCTCCTCTCTTTTAAAATAAATGAAGGATAACCTAATATTTCCTCATTTCTGCCACAGGAACACAAGAAAAATAATCCAAAAAAGACATATAAAAACTGAACTGTATTTGAAATATGTACCATACTTTAAAAGTTAGCATTGTAATTTTTCATATTTATATTGAATATTCTATCCTTAAAACTGTTTTTATTTATAAAGGTAGTTGGACTGTTGCTGCCAAATCAATCTTTTGGTCAAATGATCTTCTGGCAGTGGTTGAATCAAAGTCACAACGCATGTGTCAACTATGCAAACAGGAATGCTTCAAAAGTGAGTCAGTGATTGACCTTTTACAGAAATATGCACCTCTCAACAGTCTTAAAACGTCTTCATTACAATGAGCTTGTAAACACTGGTCAAAACTCACTTTTCTCCTCCCTTTTTCCAGTGTAGTATAATTTAAAAAAAAAGAAAGAAATGTTTTATTTAACGACGCACTCAACACATTGTAGTATAATTCAAAGAAAAAGACAATTGAATTGGTTACAGCAAACTAGAATTAGGGGATAACCTTTCTGTGTTTTCCATTTTGCTTATACAGTGGACTCTGTATAAATTGGGTTCATTTGAGACTGATGAAATATGCCAGTTTTATAGACAGATTTCGTCCAGAGTTACAGTTTTGTGATATAAGATACCAATGTAAATAAACATCATATTCGCTAAATCTTTCTGTTTACATGGAGGATTTGCTGAAAATTCCTTGATTAATTTCATTTTATGTTCTAAGAAGAGTTCAATATGTCAGGCCCTAATCTTGCCGGCGAAATTAGCACTTTTTTTTCATAGAAAGTCAGCAGAAGTCAAGAAAATAAAATCACAGAACAGACATCAAGACCCCGACTTGTTTATTGTTATAGCTCACTTGGCACCTTGTTGCCTTATGTGAGACAGTGTTTTTACTTTGGCACCAGACTGTATCCTCGAGTACCGGTAATGGGAAATGGTTTCTGCACACGCTCACTGTAATGTACGATTGATTTGATGAAATAATGTTTTACCTTTAAATCAGCCAACAAATGTCAGTTTCTGTTGTGAAGAGATTAAACACATGTCATAGACTGATGCTGACATTCTTCAAATACACTCGTAAATTGGGTTATTGGTTTTTTAAAGTGACGCATGTTGCGCCGTGTGCTGTGACCAGTCAAGCATTGTAAATCTAGGCCACATTCATTTCAGTTATGCCAGAAAATACTAATTAATACTTTAATTTTAACACAACAGCGCATTATCAACTACTTAATAATATCACGTTTACCAGAACTAGTATTTTTTATCGAAATATTACGATTAGAACTGAGTGTAAAATTCTTCATTTTTCAGATTGAATGGGGAAAGGACAAAATGTTATGAAATGTACCGATAAATGTTCACTTCACCTATTTTTATCAAACTTTGACCCTTTCTTCTGGGAAGGGAGAAGTCACTTCTACTTTTTCAATTCTAGATTAAGACCTGTATGTTGCCAATTTTTTTTGGTCGCTCCCCCATTGCAAATGAAAACATACTGATAATAATCAGACTAATCTTGCTACCTACACCCGTTACTACAGGTGTGGTTCATTGTTTATTAAGCCTTCGAAGAGGTGCGATTATTTCATAACACTTTGGTGTCCTAATTACTTGGGAACTGCCGTCATTGTTTAAAACGTGACCTTAGATAGACAGTAGAAGTAAGATCTCTAAAATTTACTACATGAACCATTCTTTTGTTCTTGAATTTGCATCTGAAATCGGGAATAAACAGCAGAGTTTTATGCATAATAAATTAACGATAGCTGAACAAGACTTTAAAACTGTGCCGGTTTACACAGAAATCCAGTTTAGACAGATGCCGGTTTGGACAGAGTCCACTGTATATGGTTTTACTGGTGATGCAGTAGCAAAGCCAATAAACTGGGACATTTTCAACAGTAAAACCACTAATCTGTGTTAACAAACTGGAAAACACATTAGCTAGTGTTATGCGTATTCTAATTCAACTGTTTGTTGTTGTTTTTTAATTAAACATTCTTGCTGAAATGTCAAACGTTACCAGCTGATAACATACCATAGATGTTTAATTTGAGATGTTTAACCATTCTTATAACTAGACAAAAGACAAAACCTTATTCTTGTGCACCATATAATTTTGAAATACATTTTTTGATTTGTAGGAGACTCCCATGAGTCGATTTTTTATGGGCTATTTTGGAGCTGTTACAAGTGCTGTGTCCATTGCTGTGAGTGTTGTTTCAAAATTAGCACATTGATGAGAACTGGCCAGTTGAGTTTATAAACCATAAAAAAAACATCTGTTTTTATCAAAGATGTTATCAATTGATTACTTGATTTTACATACCAGTTTCAGTTTTAAAAAAACGGTTTATGGAATTGTGTATTGTATATTTTTTTATGAATATATGGCAGTAACGTTTCTCATTTGAACTCTTTTAAAGTTTAATTAAATGAAGTTTGTTGGAAAACGTTTTTTCAAGAAAGAGTAGATCTTTTATGTTAATATTGGTATAAATGAGTTGAAAAGCATTTAGTTAACATGACAGAATGTTTGTGTTTAACCATATTGCACCTATAATTGCAGATTGGTCTTAGTGTTTTGGTCAAACGAGCCAAGAATTTCAGCCCAGCAACAAAGATGTTGATACAAAAGTTTGTGCCTTTTCCAGCTGTCGGTAGGAAGTGTTGAATTCTTTACAGACACGTTTATGGCACATTTTACTTAGCATTCCAGTATTAAAAACAACTCAGTATTTTAGTATTACACAGACATGTCAACGGGTAGCTGATAAAATACACTCTATATACGCAGCCTGTTCTCACTTAGCAATGTTTTAAACTATTTAAAATGTTTCAAAATGTTAAAATTAAGTTTAACTTGGATAGAAATAAATTGAACAAATATATATGTATTGCAAGTTAATTTGTATAGTAATTAAAACAAAAGTATCATTAAATTGTCGATTTTGAATGTATTTGCAAAATGTATTTTTAAATACAGTCGAATCCACTTTATTGCATATCGGTTTATAGCATGAATTGGTTATTAATTTGTATACTGTATATAGAACTGTTTAGCGTTAAACCAGTACAAATTATATTGCATAATTGAATAGCTTTATAAAGACAAATATTGGTTAATTGCATACGAAAACCAACAAAAAAAACAAACAAATTATCATAAATGTTCCACAAATCTTTACTGTTTTACCAGAAACAATTGTAATTGCACAGAGAACAAAGTTCTATGTTGGTTAAAAACTAATGTGCACACAATATCGAAAGAAGAAAATCATGTAAAAGTGCCGTTAACAAAGCATGCGATGTACATTGTTGACAAACTACGATGGCTCACACAAGAAGACTCATCATAGTGCTTATAGCAATGTTTACTGTTTATTGCAGTAATCCTGGGACCATTATTGCATTATTTAAGTCTTGATGTCAGGATTTCTGATGTGATTTGTCCTTTTTTACAAAATCACTTAAAACAGTACTGACAACGGAAATCAATTAGTTGACCAAACACCTACAAAACATTCCATGCAGCAGTGGAATATTCCATTGTTATGTTTATGTGCACATGCGTGAGCTTAGCCTTTAATAAAACTGAAAGATAGACTTGGACAAGGCAATTGTATCAGAATACATTTAATAAAGATAATTAAATATTAGTTTTCACTGTATTTTGTATGTCACATTTGAACCACCATATTTTAAGTTAACATTATTTATCACTGCTTCTCGGTGTATTACTAGTTGTCAATTAATTAATTGTTAAACCCCACCCAATAGTTAAAACTGTCAATCTATGTCATAGCATTCATTCATTCATTTCAACTTATTTCCGTGCTTATATCCAATTTAAGTTCAAGCATGCTGTTCTGGGCACACATCTCAGATATCTGGGCTGTCTGTCCAGGATAGAGGGTTAGTTGTTAGTGGTTAGTGAGAGAGAGGACGATGTAGAGGTCTTACCAGCACAATTGAGTTGTTAAAACTCGCTCTGTGTAGGAACCCAGTGCAAAACCCAATACAAAACACAATACCTTGTCTCATGTAAGAAATAAACATCCTTTTTGTTTTTCATTTGGGTAGTCTACATCAAAGAAACACAGGAAGGCCTTGATTTCATGTTGCAACATTTGAATTGAATCGTTTGTATATTTCTGTTTAAGAGGTTTTACCCTTCGTGAACTTTTTAACTCAAAGCCAAATAATTATATTTATTTTTACAACATTCATATTGGGTCTTCATTTCTAGAATAACATAGGATCATAAGAATGACATCTGGGGTAGGGGATAAGCCAGATTTTTATCTGTATCTACATGTACATGTATATGAAATAGGAAAAAACCCACATACATTTGGGGGGGGGGGGGTACACAGGACTCTCCCTTGGTTCCTATAGGCCTGGCTTACATCGTGTTAATAATTTTATTTATTCATCATTAAATATTTTTATTAATTTTCTAATTCATTGAATGGAATAAGCAAAGTAAATACTACGCTTTATTCTCAGAGTGTATTTTATTATGACCTAACCTTTACATACTTTTCAAATTTGACTTTTTCCATAGCTTAAGGTTCCCATGTGTGCATGTTGTGTGTGTTATGTTTTATTCATCTATTTATACTTTTCGTGTTTAGCAACGGCCAGCACATGCAATGTACTACTGATGCGAAATTATGAGCTCTCTGAGGGCATTGAGGTTTTCGACAAAAATAAACAAACTGTTGGAACATCACGCATAGCTGCCAAGCAGGTAATATAGTTTATTCCGCCAAATAAATAAAGGTATTCAGGTAAATAATATTTAGAGGTGGGTGTGTACACATTTTCTAACACTGATTAGTTTGTAAATGGCTTTATCACAAAAAAAGAGAATGAGAGTTGTTGATATGTTCCATTCCACTTTGCTTAGTCATAGCTTTTCACAGTGGTGTATGAGTGTCTGATGCCATGTTGAAAAAACTGATGTTTCAGCTCCATCTGCTCTTATGTTAACTTGACCTTGTTTCTGTTTACTGACCTGGTCGTTATTATGACCTTCCATTTAACCAGTCAAAACACAACTACATAAATCTATCAGTAACTTAATGAAAGTTCACCACAACATGAAATGAGTTGGCTCACATCAAATCTGCATACAGCATAGTAGATAGTAAGATATCCATTTCTGTCCAATTGATCTTCATATACTTCTGTTTACTGACACCTCATCTTGACCCATACTTGTGCTACTTTCTAACTTTGACCGTGAATGATAATGTTACCTACCTTGGCACTATCAAAACATACTGTTATGAAAGTCGTGTTAAGAAGTAAATGGGTTATTAACTTGGTGTCCTCATGATCAAGATTGTAGTGCTCCTAATCCCTTCTGCACTTGACACACAACACCATTTGCTTTTCGTGAACTTCCAAACAACTTTTGCATTGACGTGACATCTCTTTTCATTTTGTTTTGTAAACGTCATTGGTTTGTTCCTACTAAGACAAGTTTTGAATGACTGTTGTGTGCCAAACATGTCTGTAGATAGAGGGTTAATGTTCCTGCCTACTAACATTCAAAAGTAGCAAACCTAGGCTTTAAATCTCACTAATTTGGACACAACTTGCTTTTTGTCTGTTGTAAGCACATCAAGGTCTTTTTAGTGTAATAATATAGGTAGGACCTCCACGAGTCCAAAATATGGGGACTTAAGTACTCGAGGGTCAAACTCTACCTGGACCCGAGTACCCGACACTTACATTAGATGATGATGAGACTAAGGAATAAAGTAAAATAGCATTATACATCTTAATTCCAGTGCTGAACATGGATGCCAAATAATGCCATTGTATTGCATTCAACATTCAACTTTTTTTTTGTAACCGATGGCAAGCATATGGCAAAATGATGTTAAAAATATAATTAAATGAGAGAGCTCTTCCTTGCACAGGGACTTAAGTCCTATGAATGGACTCTAGTCTTGCTAGACTCAGTCCGTACCTAAGTATTAGAGTACTCGTCGAGACCAAAAATAGAGGGTAATAAATGAGTTACAAGGTAACATGGTACCAAGTTTGTTATTCTATTTATTACCCAGCTATTTTTTTCTCTAAAAGTCTTTTATTTTCGATATACATACATGTACATGTAGTCTGTATAGAAATGATGTATACACACTGTTTTGAGTATTGCTTTAACTTTGTATTTTAATCACGTTCTTAGATAATTTACAAAAACCAAAGTTCTATTTATTCTGTTAAAAAAAATATATATAATGAATTGCATTAAAATACCATTTTATTACAAATTTAACAGTGAAAACAGAGAGCCGTCAACACAAACACTTTAAACTACGTAGTGTCATTTTGTGTGTTTGCCAAATCTTGTTGACGTCATCTTTAGTACTGACATGGTTATTAGTTTGTAAGCATCAAATTATCCAATAGTATTGTACATTACACGCATGCAAAATATTTCTCAGTGAGAAAATATGCTAAATATTTTCCCTGGTATGAGTAATAAATGTTAATATAAGCTGGTAAAGTCTTGTACATATTCAGAAATGCATTTCAAGTTATTTTAATCTAATTATAGCTTAACATTCCATTGATTTTGAGGAGATATATTTTGAGGTTAACATATTTGTACTTAATTTGGGGGTGTTTATTTTGTGCACACCCTTTACCACCTCAGCTTCGGTGAAATCTAAAGCCAGATTGTTCTAATTAACACAATGTTGTTATATTTATCTTAAAGATTGTGAAGAAAAAATGTGATAAAATTAGTAGTGTTCTGATAATTTGGTTGGTGTAATCTGACTACTAGTATAACCAATGATGAATGATGAAATGTGATTGCCAGGATTAACAATAAAATAATATAATTGTGGCTATATGGGTGTTGACTTTCAGGCTCTGTTTGAGACAGCAGTGACACGCGCCGTGCTTCCCGCACCAGTTCTAATCTTGGTGCCCATTGTACTGAGTGTGTTAAATAAGTGAGTGCACGTATGCCACTTGTTGTTGGCATTGGTAGTACTGATAGTTCACGTTGTGTAGCCTGTGGTGTTCACAACCGTTTTGTCTGGATGTTCAACAAAGGGATAATTTGCATGTAATAGACTGTTTTGTTTGTTGTGTATTATAAAGTTAGTTATGTGTTATAAATGTTGTTGTTAAAAGTAAACCAGTCTTATTGAGATAAACTTGATCCATTTTATGTTTCTGATGTTATGAAGTTTGTAATGTTTTTGGTTTAACATTGTAAACTATAGTTGTTTGGTGGTAATTGTGACATTTACTGTGTAGTCTAGAGTGAGAGAAAAACATGCTGTGAGCACAATACTTAGGACAGCACATACCATTACCTTTGATTTGAATCAGTCCTGTGAAACATCTTATACCACAGGCGAGCACTTTACCACTGGACCACATACTGCCAAACAGGTCCCCCACCCACCCCCCATTTAGCAAGTCACCTACACAGGACAAAATAACAATTGTGCTCTTGGTTTTGAGTCTTCTAAGTAAAGACTGATTTGGCTTTCTGTTTTAATTCAACTTCTGCAAGCATGTAATTATCTATCACTCTTTAATTTATAATGATTAGGGTAACACACTTATGTGGGGATGGAGACATCATGCACATCATAATTTTGTTGTAAAGTTATTAAATTTTGTAATAATCATTCTTGCATGCATGGTGTCATAGTTTCCATTTTTTGTCAATTTATTTTGTTGCTTACATTAAATATCAGTTAAATAGTATGACAAATTATTTTCTTTCTTTCTCCATTTAATCTTGAAAAGTGTCTTGATTTAGGAATCCATTTAAATGAATGTATCTCTGTATATTTAGTTGTGCCATATAGTATAGTTCAAATGTTTGTTTAAATTTGGAATTGGGGTAGGGGTATAGAGAATAATTTTTAATCTTGATAACAAAAGCTTATATGCCACTTAGGGCTGATCGGGACATGCTCCCAATTACAATCTTTTTACAGTTTAATCATAGATGCTCTACTATTAAGTCTGGACCATTTGAAATCAATATTTCCATCATTTTAAGACTGATGTTGGGTGAAAGCTGGAGCTCCGATGGTCCTCGTTGTTCTTGTGTTTTTCCTACCTATTACAATGTTTGTTACAGTTTGATGTTGAGTGATGCATGTTTATTTTTAGGCTCTCCGAGATACAGCAGTTACACGGGCATTCCTTCCAGCTCCCATCCTGATTATTCCATCCGTTGTTATGACATTATTGGAAAAGTAGGTCATAGGCCAAAAGTAAAAAACAGTTGGCTGTAAATCCAGCCAGTGTGCAAAAAAAGCATGGAGTACTTATTTTTAAAGACAATAGCTTTTTTATTTTGTTACTTATTATAGTTCGAGTTACAGCCAACCATTTTTTAACAATGGCCTCAATTGACAAATATTTTGAGTTGTTATATTTTTATTTTGGATTATATTTCTAAACGTTTATCCTGACATACATGTCTGCAGACCTAGATTTCATTATGTATGAAAGCATGTAGTAATATAAAAGCTTCCTGTGCATGTATTGTTCAAAGTATAATGCTTGACAGTATGCCAAAGAAAAAATCAAATCATTTCAGTAAATTATTTTTGGTCATTCGTAAAAAATTATGAGAAGATTTACATACAGTTAGGTTGATGTTATCATATTTGTATAATATGTGCAGTTGATTTGAGATGATTTAGAACTTTTTTCTGTGAGAATATAAAAGATGAGTTACATCAAGAGCTGCTATCATCATCTTCTAATCTTTTGAATCGGTCAAAATTGCTGTGCCTCAGGGTTTTTTAGTTCATGTTCCCGACGCCATATAACTGTAAATAAAATGTGTTGAGTGCATCGTTAAATAAAACATTTCCTTCCTTTTAGTACTTGGGGTTGGGTTTTTTAGTTCATGGGGTGGGGTTTTTAGTTCATGGGGTGGGGTTTTTTAGTTCATGGGGTGGGGTTTTTAGTTCATGGGGTGGGTTTTTTAGTGGGGTGGGGTTTTTAGTTCATGGGGTGGGTTTTTTAGTTCATGGGGTGGGTGTTTTAGTTCATGGGGTGGGGTTTTTAGTTCATGGGGTGGGGTTTTTAGTTCATGGGGTGGGTTTTTAGTTCATGGGGTGGGGTTTTTTAGTTCATGGGGTGGGTTTTTTAGTTCATGGGGTGGGGTTTTTAGTTCATGGGGTGGGGTTTTTAGTTCATGGGGTGGGGTTTTTTAGTTCATGGGGTAGGTTTTTTTAGTTCATGGGGTGGGGTTTTTAGTTCATGGGGTGGGTTTTTTAGTTCATGGGGTGGGTTTTTTAAGTTCATGGGGTGGGGGTTTTAGTTCATGGGGTGGGGGTTTTAGTTCATGGGGTGGGGTTTTTTCAATAATAAAGTTGTGTAGCATTAAAAATAGATGTTAATTGTTTTGTTGAATATTTGCTTATTTTGTTGATGCTAATCTACTTAGATACTAGGATACATAGTCATCCACTGATGTCAAAACTGAATTTAATCACATACTGTAACATTGCATCAGATCTCCATTGATTGTATTCTGAATAGTGATACTATAACATCATTTACTAATGCCAACTATAAAGTACACAACTAATAATAAACTGCTGTGCTTTTCACTAGCAACATGTATGATCATTCATTGCCATTGTTTAATGTGGAAATTGCAAATGATACATTTTTACATTTATACCTAGATTAGGGATTACACTTGAAGGGTATCACAGAATGGTATTTCATGAGAAAACATTTAATTTAAATTATCATTCTAAATGGCAAAATAATTTTTAAAAAAATTAAATGTTTAGAAGACTACAGGTTTAAAGTAATCATTGAGAAATTTGTTGATTTTATTTTCAATCTCTCTTCAGAACTCGGTTCTTAAAGACCTATCCGAAGATGCATTTGCCATGTAATGCGTTGGCATGTACTGCTGCATTCGGTCTAGCTCTTCCTGTTGCCATTGCGCTATTTCCACAGATTTCTGAGGTGAGTGACAGTGTATCCACAGGATTACCAGGTGCCTGACCCATCCCCTCTTATTTCTAGATGCATTATTGAAGGAAAACAATACAGAAAAGTATGAATCACTAAGAAAACATTTATCTGCTTGAGTTCTGTGCAACAGTACAATTTAGATCTGCTTATTTTGTGGATTTTCGATTGTTTTTAAAACCTCTCATTTTATTTTCAGATTGAAACTGAAAAGCTAGAAGAGGAAATTCAGGCGGCAACATCAGAAAAAGTGTTGTTTTACAACAAAGGACTTTAAGAACAAAAATCAAATAAAAAACGAAGATACACAGGATTTGTCAATTTTTAATTTGCTGGCAAAAGAAACTTTTAGGTATTTTTTTCTTTACCATTTAATCAGAGTAACAATTGCTATCTTCGAAATAGAGTTTAGTGATGGAATTGTTTTGCTTTAAATTGCTTTTGCTATGAAAACATGTATGATCTGAACATTCTAGCCAAAATAGTACATTATGCAATAAACCTCAACCTTAATATGCACTCGTTTTCTTTTGTCCCTCTATCATATCACCTTTGAATAGCTTTTTTCACCATATAGGCTACCAATTGGGATATATTGTTATTCCAACCATTACACTATGACTGGGGTAAAAACATTTTAATATTTCCTTAAGACATAAGAAGTATTTTGCAGAGGTGGTTGGTTCATGTTCTTATTATCTACTCTGTGTGCAGCTGACACACACACAAAATTCCCAGTCTGCTTTAAATTGTAAAAAGTTTTTTCTTTGCAAATATGTATTGACATAACGGTGCCCTGTCGGAGCGTCCATTGGACTGTTTCTTGTCCGAGCCAGTGCACCAGTGTGACTGGTATATCAAAGGCTGTTATGTGTAGGATGGTGCATATAACAGATCCCTTGTTACAGTGTAGCAGGTTTCCTCTCTAAGACTACATGTATATGACAAATATGTATTGACATAACGGTGCCCTGTCGGAGCGTCCATTGGGCTGTTTCTTGTCCGAGCCAGTGCACCAGTGTGACTGGTATATCAAAGGCTGTTATGTGTAGGATGGTGCATATAACAGATCCCTTGTTACAGTGTAGCAGGTTTCCTCTCTAAGACTACATGTATATGACAAATTTAGCGAACAGCCAATGATTGATAAAACTAATTACATTTGGGAAGTGGGGCATGTTCTTGGGCCCTTCAGGCTCTCAAATTTTATTCTATGGGCCATCGCATTGACACTCCACCCCACCCCACTTTTAAATACCTCTGCATCGCATTGACACTCCACCTCACCCCACTTTTAAATACCTCTGCGGGTCATGTGAGTCAAGTGTCACACTTGGTTGCTGTATATTCATTGCTACAGTACACTACAATTGTTTTTATATGTATTTAGTAATATATTAAACTTATTTTTTTGAAACATTTTAATTTTTTTACTTTATTAATAAATATTGATGATGAAAATTTTCTGTCAATCTTTTATTTCTGAACATTTTGCTTTTAATAGTAATTCTAATTTTTTTTATTATTGTATGCATGTTTTGACTACTTTTGCAAACTGTTCTAAAAATATATCAGCGTGTCATTTGTTAAGTAAATGAAATATATATAAATGTAAGACCATATATTTTTTATTAACATTTAAGTAAATGAGGACTGTATTATTTTGATTAATATTGGTGTTGCTCCTGCCTGAAGAGATAACAGGGTGGAGCAGGGAATGTGCACGAACAGTCCTTTAATTTGTTTCTTGGGAAAGTTGCATAGCTAATCTATAAAGACTAGCTTTATAGTGCATTATGGGTGAAATTTAAGCAGGATACCATGAAAGATCTTAACATATGTTATAATAATGCATACCGATGGATGATCGGACAACGACGACCATACAGTGCCAGCAAGATGTTTGTCAGTCATCGAGTAAAAGGCTTTGGCACTTTACTTCGCTCAACAGCATATTCGCTGAAGAGCAGAATCGAAACAACTTCAAACGACCTACTTGCCCACCTGCGGTGTACAACTGTGTACGTCAAATCTGTATGTGTAAATCGCTGGCACAAGCTGCTGTATATTATGTAATCAGTTTTGTATGTGATGTTTATATATGTTCTATGGATCTCTGATCTGAAATAAAAATCTATTATTATTATAGTAATTTCCATTCAGAATGAACATGGATAATTGTGACTAGTTTATTAAAATGAAATGGCAGCTGTATATAGTTGTGTGATTTTAGGATCTGAAGTTCCATTTATATTGTGTCGTTTTAACATTCTAAAATTTAATACAGTGTAACCTCAATTTAACGGCCACTATTGAATCGACGTAATTTGGCATTATATTGAGTTGTTACTATAGTGAAGTGCCATGAGTTCACTATTCTACCAAACATCATTTTATGATCAAGTTGTTGAATATCAAACAACAATCGGTAATAATAATGATGAAAACCACCATCAGGTAACATATTATTTATTTATGTATCTATTAAATTGAAAAATACTTACCGGTATACCACAAAAGGCAGCTTCATGTTGGACCATTGGTAATCTGTTTTAAGATGTGTTTGGTGAATAGCTAGTGTGGATGTATAGCGAGAGAATCGGAAATACAAACACTACTTGAAGGAACTTGGCAGTATGTGGAGTTGTCATTAAATCAAGCTTACACTGTACAATAATAGTTTATTTATACCCGTGTAAACTGGTCAGATTTAATACTCGGTCTATAACATATTCTACTGGTTGTATGATAAAAATGTTTATTACATACCCATTTTATCTTCAAGTACTAAAGACTTTTCACTTGTTCAGTAACAAATTCTTGAATAGAACTTATGTTAATAAAAGACCAGGTCAGTGTTTTTCAAGAGAATAGCTCGGTTTAACTCAAACCATGGATTCCTTGAGCTTTGGTCACTTCAAATTGGAGATAATGACGTTTGGCTGTAGATATAATTTATTTTAGACATTTTGTTTTCTAGTCGGAAAGCAAGCCATATAAACTGAAAACTCAATCATGTTTAGATTACAAGTAACAAAACTCAGACTTGCTGTACAGCTATTATTTGATTTAGTTAGAATTGTGAAAAGAAAATAACCCATAGCAGTAAAATAGGGGACCCTGGGGTTGCTTGTTTAAAATTATTCTTGTAATCTACATAAGTTCATTGTTCATTTCAGTGATGTTCTCAGAAATAATTTTGTTTATGAAAATGATGCCATGGACCATTTCTCCACTTCAAGACACCCTAAGTTTGTGATATAACCATAAGTCAAGATAATGATATTGTATACATCTGTTGGGCATAGTTCTTTGGGTTGGAGAAGTGGAAAGTCAAGATAATGATATTGTATACATCTGTTGGGCATAGTTCTCTAGGTTGGAGAAATGGAAAGTCAAGATAATGATATTGTATACATCTGTTGGGCATAGTACTCAGGGTTGAATAAGTGGAAACTTCAAAAGTAACTTGTGTTAAACAAGAATTCCAGGGCATTAAATGCCTCACCAACTATAAACGTTTTGGTGCATTGTGATGCACATCCATAGGTGCAACTATTAACCAAGTTTTATTGACCTAGAACTTAGTTTGATCCATTAGCAAAACTTTTAAAAAAAATTGCTGATGCCATCGCTGCTGCTGCTGCAGACAAAAAGTAATAGCTATATCTTGCCTTTTAACTTGAGGTGAGACAAACAATGTGCATACAGGGTTAAAAGCAGATCTTGATGTGAAAAATATTGAGGGAGTGATTAATTGCTCCCCCAACTGATTATGGGGTGTCATTTAAGATATTACCATATGGACACCATGTAAATTCACATGCTAAGTGTAGCTAAACATCACTCCTTGAACTATTGAACTAGGCTCAGGGGAGTGATAGCTCCTCTTGTATAAGAATAAATTACGCACAATTGTTGAACATTTTGATAGCTAGGTACCATGCAGCAGGTTTGAATATTGAATTAATACGAAGATAAGAAGGGTGTGCAATAAATACAGAACTCATACACATTGTTTTTGCTTGTTTATTGCATTTGTTTACTGTGTGCTGATCACGGAGAGTAGCTGTGATACATAGTATAGCAAGTACATGTAGTCCATTGGAGTCTTGTGGCTCAATAGCGCCAACTTCAGCACTTGAGATTTCTGTTAGAGTTACCTCACCCTTGGTCTATACCTGTCTAGATTGTACTCCTTTACCAATCCAGCTTGAGTGTCTATAACAGAAGCCGAAGCTCTCACTGGCATAGTTCTCTGGGTCACTTGGACATGCAACCCCCTCATCATGTCGAGGTTCAAACCTCAAGGAGGGATACTTGACCATCTGATGCATCATTACTGATAATGTGGAAGATATATTCTTGTACACAATAACTTTTGCTCTAAATAAAAAGTGAAAACAATACATGTATACATGAAGTCCAGTATATATATTATATTATATATAGATATATTTCTACATTTGTACCCAGTATTGGTCTACAGAATATAATTATACAATATTTGATTTTTGCACATTTGCAATGTATTGTTGGTATTAATATTTAGAGTTTAATAAAGTCTTTAGATTCTTACTGTTTGAATTTATATTTTATATGTAGTGGTAAACACGGGTAGTCATTGGCAACGTATTCTGGTTTCAATGGCTCAAATTGTATCTGACTAACTGTCAACTCGCTGCCCTGGACAGATGGTCCAGATAGCCGAGATGTGTTCCTAGGGCACCTTGTGCTTGAACCGTAATTGGGTATAACCAGTGAAATCCTGTTAAAACAATCCATGTAAATATATTACTGATCATGAACTTGACTGTCAAATGAGGGACGAGTCCAGGGTAGCTGGTAATAAGGGTTTCTACCCACTACATGCATCTCCAATGAATTGGTAAATTTTGGAATTATTTTTAAGTCTTCTTTCTTTTCAGGCTAATATACCAAGACCTAAATATTTTTAAAGAAGGTTAATATTCAGTTTTCTATTTGATAAAACAATTTATCCTATAACTTACCCATATATCCATGTCCATTTGATATACACCTCGTCATAAATATCACACCACCCAATTTTGTTCACTAAGTAAAACTGGATCTTCAGCCTCATAAAAATGGTGCTTAGAAAAGCACATTAAACTGTTTATATGGCCTCATGTGAGCGTTCGGTCAGAAAATTTACAACACAAGACCGAATTTGAGCACTAAATGAGGGTTTAATTGTAGCAAAGTAAAGTTCACTAAAATCACCGTAAAATACGGTGAAATAAGTATGGCTGCCGGGGTCGTTACAACAGACACACAACACAGTTCACATTTCATTAATGTCAAACACACTAGTACGGTCCACAATGACTGGCTAACTCAGTATCTGGTGTAACCGCCTCGCACTTGGATAACATGTTCTACACGCCTTCTCATGTTGTCACCAGACGTGATGCTCTGTTGAGGGATCTGCTGCCATCATCATGCAATGCATGGGTCAATTCCTGAAGGTTCTGAACTGGAGGATCCCTTACTCTCACCCTACGTCCCAAAATGTCCCACAAATGCTCAATAGGATTTTAGGTCTGGACTTTCTGGCAGGCCATGGTAGTGTCTCAATGTCGTTGTGTTGGAGATGCTGAACAACAGCTCGAGCATGATGTGGTCTGGCATTATCGTCCATGAAGACTGGACGTGTGGCGAGAGCATGGTTATCGAAATGAGGCACAACAGCACCGTCCAGGATCAAGTTCTGGTACATCTGTCCATTCAGTGTTCCGGGAACTGTGATGAGGTCAAGTTTACAATCATAGGAACAACACCCCCACACCATGACGGATCCACCCCCAAATGGAACCTCAGCTTGAATGTTCCTATTCATATGCTGTGCCTCTCTGCCTCCAAACTCGTGCCCTCCCGTCTGTATGATGCAGCAAAAATCTGCTTTCATCGGACCAGTGGATCCTTCTCCATGTCCTCAGGTTCCAGCGATTACGTGCTTGGCACCAGGCTAAACGGGCATGGCGGTGCTGATTTGTGAGGAGTGGACGTCTGATTGGTCGTCTTGCTCTCAATCCTGCAGAATTTAGGCGTCGTCTGATGGTGCTGATGGACACTCTGTTGTATGGAAAACAGGAATGCCATCCATGTCACAGCTGTGTACAAGTAGACTTTGGGCTTCGTCTGGCTTGGCGTACGAGAGCACGGTCTTCCCTGTCATTGGTTTTTTCTGGGACGTCCAGACCTCGGTGCATCCTTCACTTCACCGGAAGCAGTATGTTTACGTATTAGCCTGCTGATGACAGTGTGATTAATGTTCAATTGTGTTCCAATAGCACGACATGACATACCAGTCTGGTGCATACCAATAATTCGCCATCTTTGGTTCAGAGGCACTGGACGCTTGGGGCATTTCACTGGTTGGTCAAAATAAAGCTTAATTTATGCCTAAAATCAAATTTTAGCTGTGTCTGCCAACATAACATACACCAAAAGAGGCTATGTGCATACTGCATTGTTAGCAAACCGACCCCCGGATCAATCATGCTCGACTGAGCATGCACGTGCAGCTCGGAACAGGGTGTGTTTGTGATATTATGTTCACAGATGTTGTAGTATATTAAATATATACTTGTAGTTTAAAAAACCGAAACTTATATTTTCTAATTTTACTTTAAAATGTGTGGTGCGATATTTATGACGAGGTGTATATTTACTATTATTATGTTTTGCTGTCGGTGGATCATTTGTCAACAAGACTAGTCTTGTATACCTGAGTGTAATGTTTTGATGATATTTAGTTCAAGTGCAAGATGTCAAACCACATTTGTGCTAATCGTGATGATGTCATATTATAATATCGATGAGGCGACTTCAGAACTTTGATTTACTAAATATAAAATTAAAATTTTATTTTATTTTGTAAGTGTTTTAGGATAAATAGAATTCGTCATGATTGTTTTTCATATGTAAAATATCAAGAGTCTAACATAGCCTCGACAAATACCGATTAACATAGACTCTTTTGTTATTTTCCATATTAAAAACAATCATGACGAATTCTCTATTTATATTATAATTTCTTTCTTTTTTTCTTTTTCAACAATTAGGAGATAATCATACACTAATTTTTTTATTTTTTTTTGAGGTAGGTTATCATGAACTTCATTCTGCCATATAACATTTACATACCTCAGAAATGAAATGGGAATATGTTATCTTTATTCTAGCATGAATAAAACTTGTTTAAATCATTGAGAAAATAGGAATGGTCAGCTAAGACACTGACACTTTGTTGAAGTGGATAAACCTTCAATGTCTGTTCATAATAAGGAAGGAAATGTGTTATTTAACGATGCACTCAACACATTTTATTTATGGTTATATGGCATCGGACATGGATATTAAGAGAGAAAACCCGCTGTCGCCACTTCATGAACTACTCTTTTTAATTAGCAACAAGGGATCTTTTATATACACCATCCCACAGACAGGATAGCACATACCATGGCTTTTGATATATACCAGTCGTGGTGCACTGGCTGGAACGAGTAATAGCCCAATGGGCCCACCGATTGTTATTAAAAAATTAAGTAAAAATATGTTAATGAAAGTTATAAACTTGTAGACCTACCCCATTAACATGGTTTTTGTCCAAAATTAATCCAGGCAAATTTCTCAAAATAATTCAATACGAGGTCAATTATATCCATACATTTTGCAACAGAAATTAACAGCAAACGAAAATATTTTTTGTATATCCTGTATTACAAATATACAGACTACAGTACTGATAAATATGCTTCGCTCCCAAGTCAATGACATCATATAAAGAGAAATTTTTTTTTTTTTAAATTACATCATACTGTTATTTACTGCAAGTAAGGAGAATAGATAATTAGGTTTTTAAGATTTGTGGGATTTCTTTTATAAAAACACAATAAGTTTTCTAACAGATACTCCCAATAGGTGTAATATTAGAATAAATCCTTAAAGTTAACAATGAAACACTGATATTATCTCCTAAATATATCTGTTAAGTAACGGTGGGTAGTATAGTACAGTACTTCTGTTATGATGAGGATTGATCTGTTGATATTTGTTAAATTTCCTTCGAGTACTGATGAAAATGTCATACAGAAACAAATGAAAATGTAAATATGAGATTCACTAACAAAACAATACTGTGGAATTGAATGTCTCAGCTACTATAAAAATTTTCTGTGTGCTGTGATGAACATCCATGCGTGCAACTATAAACCAAGTTTAACATCCATGCGTGCAACTATAAACCAAGTTTTACTGACCTAAGACTTATAGTTTGTAAGAAACTGATCTAAATGCGAAACTTTAATATTAAATGCAAAATAAAAGTGAAACAAAAAAATATATTATCGCAGCTTCTTCATTGCCATTAAATACACACCTAATGAAGATAGTTTATAAACAAAAACAAAAAACAAACAATGAAAATCAAAGAGGTTTTATTTTAGTATAAAATATGTAATTCCAATATACAGTAACTATTTAATAGTTCATTTTTATAAACACTATGATATATTTTGTTGTTTTAATTATCTAAATAATAATTGTAAATAAATTGTAACAAAAATATTTCTGGCCAAATGGAAAACATGCGTAACGCTGTATTTTCACTCTATGACTGAATCCTAAACATATCACAGAACAGCTCCCTGAGATTTCTATCAAACAACAGCACAAAGTTATGGAAGGCAATTGGATCATTACAAATTTTTTAAGACAACCTAAAGATCAAGTAAACAATAAAGTCCTGAATTTTTTTTTTACATTTGTCCATTAATATTTTTCAAATTTCTGTGGTGAAGCATCCACCAGAGTTTCACTAGTCGGTTCTACTAGATGGTAAAATATCCATATCCACATAACTTTAATTCATTTGAATACTGTGGGTTGAAAGTGTTGAAGAGAGTACGGGGGGGGTGTTACTTCAGGCTGGAGTACTACTTCATTTGGCTGGATAAAGAACGTTGTGAATATTACACATCTGGAGAAACATTAATATGCATATTAATGATTAGAGAAGTATTAGGTGATGAGATAATAATTGTCAGGTTTTAGCACCAAGTTTTTGCATCAGTTCCTTTGTTTTTTCTACTAACTGAGCACAGACTGGTTGCTGAGCATCAACTGATTTCTTTAACAAGTCAATCTCGCTGATCAGCTGAAAAACAACGTACAAACATGAAGTTACAAGTTTCAATAGCAGGCTCATGGAAATCTAAATCCTAAAATGATGTTAAATGGACCTGCTACTGTGGAATAAAATGAATAAGCTATCAACACAAAGATGAAATGCTCCATTTTAGGGGTACTGGCTGCCCTGCTATTGCATTTTACTACCCCACTTTCATGATTTGCCACCCACTTGCATATTCTTTCGCCCCTCTTCAATTTCCTGCATCCTGTTATATTTTACAGCACCCAACCCTACTATTTCAAAATGCACTTTTTTTTTAACACTAAAAAATTGATTGGTCTGCACACTGGACATCAAAGGAAACATGCTGTGGTGTGTAAGCAAAAGCAATGATAAAAACTTCAGTAGTGTACCGTTACCGTTGCGTAATTTAACAATATTTTTAATAGCCTCTATTGTGTTCTATACCATTTGTATGTTTGATACACACAATAAAAGTTATATTTTATTTGAGCATATGAAAACATTTAATTTTTATCATTTCGGCAATCTCCGACTGAAAAACCCTCATTTATTTAGCTCAAAATTTTTCACGAAAGCAAAAAGGATATTCTGTGTTTTGTGTCCACTGACTCGTCTGACATTTTGTCCTCAAGTGTAGATTTAATTGGTCATAACTAAATTTTTTTACTTACTATCATTTGTTTATTCAGCAATTCCTAATAAAATATTAGAAACTTTGCATTTTGTAAGGGGATATCCTTACAACTTATAAAAACAACTGAAGTGGTAGTGTTCATCATTAAAATCATTTATCTTGGGTGCCAAATAATATATATACCGCATTTACAAAAACAAAACTACTTTTATCAGCTAGTGATATCAATGCGATCAATTCTTTCAAAGAAGATAACAATAAATAGAACACAAAAATGTTATCCCACATTAGTGGATAATTTTTGAAAATCTTAAATTATTTTTCAGATATCTTGAAATCTTTATAAAAATAATAATAAAACTTTGATCAGTTCACCAATACAAATGCTCATGAATGTCCGACCAACAATATCTCCAGTCCAACTACATAAAAAAAGAGTACCGGTGAGGTACATGATATACCCATCAGGAGTTTGATGGTCCTATATGCATCTGTATTCAAGATATGATCTGAACAAGGATTTACTGTTATGTGCAGTAGACCGTGAAAAGTAGGTCACAGTGACCTAGTAATAGTATGTGACACACCTCCATCCCAAGTTGTTCCTACATGTGAGGTTTGATGGTCCTGTATGCAAGATATGGTCCGGACAAGAAAAGTTAACAGACGGGTGTATAATGAGTAAGCTTGTACATCATACCAATTTTTTTGCACCAGATACTGTGTGGCAAAATGAGGGTCATGTCCTTCCACAGTCCACCAACACACAATAACATACACTGACCAAGCTTAACCCCCATTTTTTCTTTTTTGGAAGGTCTAGGGGTGGGGCACGCAGCCGTTCCCCTTTAATTTTCACCCAGCGAAAACACCGATACTGTGTGACAAAATAAGGGTCATTTCCTTCCACAGTCGACCAACACACAATAACATACACTGACCAAGCTTAACCCCCATTTTTTCTTTTTTGGAAGGTCTGGGGGTGGGGCACGCAGCTGTTCCTTTTTAATTTTCACCCAGCGAAAATACCGAGGATGTGTGGCAGAAGGAATGATTTTCCATTTCAGATTTTGGCAATTTGAGATTTTTTTTCTAAAAGTTTCCAATTAATGCCAAGGAATAATTTTAGTTTTGGCACAAATAATGTGAAATTCTTCAATATTTATTACAACACCTGATGTTTTACTAATAAAAATTATGTTGTTAGAGCATCATATAGAGCATCACATGATGCAGTTATGATTACAAGTTGGGGGAAAAAAAGACATCAAAATGGACAGTATCAGAAATCAACTGTTGTGTAATTAACATTAAAAACCAAGGAATAAAAAATATATGCCAAAATACCAATAAATGTTTATAACTATGTTTGAGCATGAAATACAAATTGTATTGTTAAAAGAAATAATAACCCCAAAATAATATCAGGAATTCCATTTAAGTTTCTGAATTCCATAATTCCGTTAATTTTTCTGTTATGACAGAAAATATCCCCACTAAGGTCCACAACAGTCCCTTTTCGCACCCTTGTTAAGTTGTGTTTTGGCTTAGTACGCAATAGATATAGCATATCTTACCGTAATTTCACTTGAAATCATATTTCGTAAAAGGTACAATTTTTTATTCACAAGACTTTCTTCAAACACAATCAAATGCATTAGTAATGTTTAAAGAAAAATTTTTCAATAGCAATTTGGCATTAGCATTTTTCCAGCATTCTTAAAATGGTAGTTTGACACCCAATAGCCATGTATTTTTCGTGCTGGGGTGTCGTTAAACATTCATTCATTCTTAAAATGGAAACATCATGTTTATGGTTATTGTAAAGAGATACAAGTGATGGCATTGGAATACTGACGTCATTCACATTAAGAAATAGCTATATTCAGGCCTTGACCTTAACTTTTTTCAGTGGTAGCCCACCAGGCTTCCAGGTTATGAAATCTGGTAGCCCTCGGTAAATTTGGTAGCCTATAATTTTCATAAACTTTTTAAAAAGGAGACAAAAAAGCAAAATCACTTATTTTTATTTAAACATAGTTTTAGAATTGTTTTTTTTTAGGTGTTTAAGCATCTTGTTGATTGCAGAGTAACTAGAGTAAAATCTAGTAGCTCAGCGGACTACCACGTTTAGACATCTGGTAGCCCAAGTGAGAAACAGGTAGCCAAAACACCCCAGGCTACTGCTAAGGTCGAGTCATGATATTATTACCATACTTCGCTACATTCAAATAAAAACTCATCTACTAACCTTGACCCCTGTCCCAATTCTATAACAAGGAGACAATGCTGTTTACAGGTCAGTATTTTTTTTTTTTCTTAATTCTGGACAAAATATTAATTTTAAGTTTTAAAAGAGGAAAGAAATAAAAAGTACCTTTTGTCAAATATATCATATCAAAAAATTATGCTTGGATATGTTTTATTTATTGTGTACAAAGCCAAAACAAGGGTCCGAAAGGTGACTCGACCTTAGTATTGCTATTCTTTACCTTAAAAAAATCAGCTTGTGATACCACTTCAGTTGCCAATTTAGGATCAAAAACATTTTATACCATGATTGTATTATTCTTCATATGGAACTTATTGAGCGTTCTAGCTTACAATCAGCCCACAACTTACTGAATTCAACTCCTCTCTAGCAGTTACAGCATCCTCATTCTCTTCATTTTCTTCATTTAGCCAGTCAGAAAGTAGCTGCCGTTGCTTCTGCAGTAGTCTAAAATTAAACAGATTTTTGTAATCATTTCAATATCACAATATATTCATATTAATTCATAATACTGTAACCGCCATGTGAAATGTGTTCTTGTGACCGTAAGATTTCTGCATTCAGTTGTGAATCCCAGAGTATAGGGGCGGGATTTAACCCAGTGGTAAAGCGTTCACTTGATGCAGGATCATTCTAGGATTGATCCCCATCGGTGGGGCTATTTCTCGTTCCAGCCAGTGTTCCACAACTGGTGTAACAAGGCCGCGGTATGTTCTATCCTGTTTGTGGGATGGTGCATATAAAAGATATCTTGCTGCTAATTGAAAAGAGTAGCCCATGAAGTGGGAACAACAGGTTTCTTCTCTCAATATCTGTGTGGTCTTTAACCATATGCCTGACGCCATATAACCATAAATAAAATGTGTTTAGTGTGTTGTTAAATAAAACATTTCCTTCCTTCCTTCCCATGGTACGTCTGTGGGATGGTGTACATAAAAGATCCCTTGCCAAGCAACAAGAAGTCCATGCAGTAATAGCAGCAGGTTTCCATTCTCAGTATATCTGTGGCCCTTGACCAAATAAACATAAATAAAAACATGTGGAGTTTGTCATTAAATTAAATATTTCTTCCTTCCTTCAATTGGTAAGCTTTATCTTGGTAATATTTTCTGTGGTAGTCAAACCTGCTCTAGTAGCCACCTGAATTAACCAGCCAACTGTGTTAAGAGGCAACATTTTGATATTCCAAATCATCAAAAATAGTACAAACTGACCTGTATTAAGCAGCCACCTCTTTAAAAATGCCACTTTTTGATATTCCCATTGGTGTATATATAGAATACATAACACAATAAAAAAAGCCAATTACCTCAGTCTCTTCTTTTCTTTTGCAAATGTATTCAGTGTGTCTCTGATCTGGATCAGTTCAGCAGTAGGAGATATGTTTTGGCCAAGGTTTGCTTTAACCGTCTTTGCTGTAGAATATGGAATATTTTCTGACCCTACATTTCTCTCAGTATTAGAATAACCAAAGCTTTTTTCACGGGATGTTGACTCTGCTGCATTTTCATTCTTATTGACAAAATCCATGGGAGTTAATAAAATCAAACTTGATAGGGGTTTTTCTGAATTAGTGATATTTTTGGCAGCCAAATGTGAACACTGACAACCTTCTAGCTGGAATTCCTGTTTCTTTTCCTGCTGGGAAACATTTCCGTGTGCATGCTGGTAATGATCCTTCAATGCTTGATGGGAAAGCTGAGGCTGGTCTTTTTGTGAAACTGGTGGCAGTGATGAAACAGCTGTAGAATCATAAAACTGTTCATCACCAGTAAAGACATCCTTGGCTTTAGTAAGAGCTAACTCGGCCCTCGAACTGTTATGTGAATGTTCTGTAGACTGAACATTACAGGTTTCTGGAGGTAATTCAACCCCGACATTAAAATGTTCTTGCATTACATTTAGTCGATAATGCTGTGAACTGTCTACGTGCAGCTTCTCGTGTGTTGATTTAACACTGTGTGCTTCGTGAAGTACTCCACAGGGCTCTTGTCTTGATTCTAGCCTAGACCAGACAATAGTAAGTATTTATAAAACATGAATAGCTGTCGTAAGATCATATTATTTAATACCAAAAGTCTTTGTTTTAAAAACCATTCACTTTAAAAATAAAATAAACATTAAAAGACAATGTTCTTTAATAGTGTAGGAAAAACTGATATCATCAACCGATCAACCAGTCAACATAATGATCATGCACATTTGTATACTTTGAAGAAATAATTATTTTTAAAAACCCACCAAAACTCCAAACAAAACATATACATCAAAAAATTTTAAAATTTCAAACTTGAAATTTTTTGAATTTTAATAGTTATAAACACTGAACATTATATCAGATTCTTTATGTTATGTTTGACATAATCGTTGCCAAGAATTATAATCATAAATCATACCTAAAATTATGTAGCAAAATTTCAATTTTAATTATAAGAAATGACAAAGATAAAAACATATAAATAACATTTTAAAACTCACATTTCCTGAACCGAGGAGTGCAAACCAAGACGTTTCAAGGAATCTTTGAGGAAGTCTGGTTTCCGTGGTTTCGGTCTCTGTGGTATCACGGGAGAGGATGCAGACCTCAGAACAGGAATGACAGGTTGACATCCTTCCACATCAATATGGAGCATGCTGCGGTGATCCCCTTTGTTCACAGATGGTCTGACGGCTTCCTTGGACTTTGGCTCCAATGGTCGGGTCTCAGCAGCTAACACAACATTTTCTTGTACAACAGGTTTCTTCCTGGGCACTCTTCTGTGCCTTTCTGATAGATTCCCATTCGTAATATACCTCCACTTCAAAGCATATTTCTGAGTGATTCGAAATGTGTCAAAAGCACTCTGAAAACAATAAACAAAATGGAGAAAACTTGAGTGTTTTCTCTTTTATAGATACATTACCTGTCCTCAAGATTCATCCCGCCCGGGCCTCCCCGCTTCCTGTTCTCCGTGCGATGCGCTCAGGGAAAAAGAAGGAAGTTAGTCATGTGACCGGAACTAGAGAGCAGTATGCAGTAGAAGAATTTAGGCCATCCCATTGGCTGTTGGGATGTTCGGACCAGACCACTTGCGTGGGGGGGAGGTGCACTTGTTTGAGGACAGGTAATGTATCTATAAAAGAGAAAACACTCAAGTTTTCTCCATTTCTATAGACATTACCTGTCCTCAAACAAGTGCAGCATTCAACAGATGGTGGTGGGTGCCGAGATCCGTAGATGCTTGTGATAACTCCCCAACCGGAAAGAGGCTGACTAGTGGAAGAATAAGGCCAACCTTGGTAAGCCCTCATCCTAGGGATGCCCGTCACAGACCAATGCAGGTGATGTTAGTAACAACAACCAGAATGGTGGCATCCGTCAGCAGTGGCAGGTACGGCTCCTAGAACACATGGACCAGGAGGCGGAAGCCACATCTCATGCTGGTTCTGACAGGGTGGGAAGACGTAGCCACCAGGGATGCAGGTGTTAGGTAACCCTCACGTATTGAAGTGTTATAGTTTTTCAATAACAAGCGACAACCTAATGAGGTGCATCCGTCAGAACATTGAACAAAACAAGACCCCCGAGTGTTTTCTGTCTAGTACACCAAAGATCTGTTAGTTCAATAACGACAACCAATAACCACATGCAGTGCAGGGTAAAGGTTATCGAGACAAAAGTTCCGGCACCAGTACGTGAACTGTGCAAAAGAACAAAAGTCTAAGCAATCCTCATCTGTCGATTCGATGGACATCTCGGTATGCAGCCCAGAATCAGACAGACATCAACGGCGACGAGGACGGCTTGTATTCAACAGAGTCTGTGCAGCAACAACCGGACCCAGATGATGGAACCCCTCAACGTCTTCTGTGGAGACATCCCTCAGATAATAGTTGGCGAAGATGGAGTCCGTAGCCCAGAACCAACCAGTGATAATGTGCTGAATGGGTGTGTTGCAGTGCAGGGACATCGTGGCAGCCAAGGCACGGAGTTCATGCGGATTAGAAGCAGACGGAGCAGGTAAACCCTCCTTCTGATAGGCGGTCAGGATAGAAGACCGGATCCAGGTGGCCACCGTGTTCTTGGTAAGATCCCTCAACCGACTCTGGTTACAGGAAAGGAAAAGTCTTTTGCGATGTTGTCGAAAAGATCTGGTCCTCTCGATGTACTGGTGCAGGGCTCTGACAGGGCACAACGCCAAGTCCTCAACGTCCGCCGGACCAACGATAGAGGAGAGGGCCTGCACAACATACGAACGAGGCGCTTGGTCTGGTAACTGATTCTTTGCAACAAAGTTCATGAGTAACCCCAAGTTGACTGCACGCCGATCTTGGTGAAAACGTACCAAGTCTACATCAAGAGCATGGAGTTCTGAGACACGGGCAGCCGTGGCAAAACCGAGTAAAAACACCGTCTTCCGCATCAAGTCTTGCAGGGAAGAGGATTCGATCGGCTCATAAGGTGCGGTCGATAACGCTCGTAACACCAGATTCAGGTCCCATCTTGGTGGCCGAAACCGGTGTACTTGATCATCAAGGCGAAACCCTTTGATCATCTTATGGATCTCAGGAATACCCGATAACTTCGTTCTAGTAGCGACATCACGAACAGTAGCGATGACCGAAACGTACCCAGCGATGGTAGACCCCTTTAATCGTAAAGTGGTCCGCAGATACAGCCAAAAAAACCCAGCAAGACGAAGTATCTGGATCGTCTGAGGTTTGAGGTTTTGCCGGACACACCCTCGGTGAAAGCAAAGCCATCTGACGTTGTAAGCCACAGTAGTAGATGATCTGTGCGCTTTCAAAATGGCCGCCGTAGACTGTGAAGAAAAACCTTTCTTTCTCAAACTCTTGGCGATAAAGTCCACGCGTGCAGTTGGAACAACTGCAGACGTGGATGGTATAGTCTTGACGTGGGATGCAGCAACAGATGATCCCAGTCTGGCAGCGGTAAAGGATGTGGATCGGCAAGACATATTAGATCTGGATACCACATCCTGGATGGCCACATTGGAGCAATGAGTAACAGGCGACAATGGTACAGCTGAAACCTCTGAAGCACCCTTGGAAGGAGGATTCGTGGAGGAAAAGCGTACGCGTCCATCTGTTCCCAGCTGATGGCCAAGGCGTCGAGATCCAGAGCTTCGGGATCCAGCACCGGAGACACGTAAACCCTCAGCTGATGGTTGAATCGTGTGGCGAAGAGATCGATGTTTGGTGTCCAAAGTCTGTCGCACACCCATCGAAACGCTTCGGGATGGAGCATCCATTCCGTCGGCTGTGGAGACGATGGCCGAGACAGTGTGTCGACTAGTACATTGGAAACCCCTGGAATATGGCGAGCCCGAAGTTGCAACGGAATCTCGTCAACCAGCTTGTAGAGACGATAAGTCAACTGCAGCAGACTGCTGGAGTGGGTTCCGCCCTGACGGTTGATATAAGCCACCGCGGTAGTACTGTCTGTGGCTACCATGAGAGAGGCGCCTGACAGCATCTCTCGCCAATGAAAGATGACGTAACTGACAACATCTCCAACAGGTTGATGTGTAGATCGGCTTCATCTGGAAACCACAGCCACCAACAGGGACTGGACTGCAAGGCGACTGGTAACCGGATCAGCAAATCTGCGTTATTGTACTGAATGCATGGATTCAGAAACAAACTGGATACCGCGACCTCTAAGCATAAAATGTTGCGCCGACGTCAAAATTACTCTTGCAATGATACTTCATGAAACAGTAATAGAGTGATTCAGGAAT
This sequence comes from Gigantopelta aegis, assembly GCF_016097555.1. Lineage (NCBI taxonomy): Eukaryota > Metazoa > Mollusca > Gastropoda > Neomphalida > Peltospiridae > Gigantopelta > Gigantopelta aegis. Next base: position 40,881,877 of record NC_054708.1, on the reverse strand, counting down.
CAAGACATCGGAAACAGCGACCCCGTGATACAGGCAAGAGCCAAGACAGCGTAGCAATTCGCTACGCTACATGCCCGATATACCTGGAAGTGAAGCAACGCAAAACAGCAACCGGCTAAAATCCACGGCCGTCACACCACCCGGTGCGAAACAGCAGCAGAGACCATCTAGACAGCATCGGTCACGAACTCTGGCAGTAACAACAGTAAACGTCAGTGAGTTGATAAGCCGCAATGAACCATAGGAAAACGGTGACGGTAAAACCCTTTAGCGAAGAGAAAAAGAAGGAAGTTAGTCATGTGACCGGAACTAGAGAGCAGTATGCAGTAGAAGAATTTAGGCCATCCCATTGGCTGTTGGGATGTTCGGACCAGACCACTTGCGTGGGGGGGAGGTGCACTTGTTTGAGGACAGGTAATGTCTATAGAAAATCTGTAATGCTTACATCATTTAAAAAAAAAGAGGAAGTTGAATATTTTATGTGATCTATTGGTTTTATCAAACAATATGAAAATCCAACAGATTCAGAAATATCTAAGTAATCACATGCAAATAAACTTATAAAAGGTTTGTTTGTTTATTAATTTTATAAAACATTGAAAGGAAAGTAGCACTGTTGATTGATGGATTATTCAGTGTCTAACACATGGTGAAAGTAAAAGAAAAAAATTACTGCCATCAGTATAATACAGACAGAATAATACTTGAATACACAGTATACTAGTCATTAAAAAACTGAACAATGGAAGATTTCAAACACATTACAATTACAGAGCAAATGTTTATATGTTAACCCTGATGCTGTACTGAACTACTGGATTATAAAGAAAAAACAGTGTTTCACTAATCACTTCAGCTTGACAATGTACTGAACTACTGGATTATAAAGAAAAAACAGTGTTTCACTAATCACCTCAGCTTGACAATGTACTGAACTACTGGACTATAAAGAAAAAACAGTGTTTCACTAATCACCTCAGCTTGACAATGTACTGAACTACTGGACTATAAAGAAAAAACAGTGTTTCACTAATCACCTCAGCTTGACAATGTACTGAACTACTGGATTATAAAGAAAAAACAGTGTTTCACTAATCACCTCAGCTTGACAATGTACTGAACTACTGGATTATAAAGAAAAAACAGTGTTTCACTAATCACCTCCACTTTATGATGTACTTAACTACTGGACTGTAAAGAAAAAACAGTGTTTCACTAATCACCTCAGCTTGACAATGTAGTGAACTACTGGGCTGTAAAGAAAAAACAGTGTTTCACTAATCACCTCAGCTTGACAATGTACTGAACTATAAAGAAAATACAGTGTTTCACTAATCACCTCCACTTTATGATGTACTGGACTATAAAGAAAAAACCAGTGATTCACTAATCACCTCCGTTTGATGATGTACTGGACTATAAAGAAAAAACCAGTGATTCACTAATCACCTCCGTTTGATGATGTACTGGACTATAAAGAAAAAACCAGTGATTCACTAATCACCTCCGTTTGATGATGTACTGGACTATAAAGAAAAAACCAGTGATTCACTAATCACCTCCGCTTGATGATGTACTGGACTATAAAGAAAAAACCAGTGTTTCACTAATCACCTCAGCTTGACGCTGTACTGAACTACTGGACTGTAAAGAAAAACCAGTGTTTCACTAATCACCTCTGCTTGATGATATACAGAACTACTGGACTGTAAAGAAAAAACAGTGTTTCACTAATCACCTCAGCTTGACGCTGTACTGAACTACTGGACTGTAAAGAAAAAACAGTGTTTCGCTAATCACCTCAGCTTGACGCTGTGCTGCAAACTTAGCCCTCAAGTCAGATAGATCAGCTGCAACTGTGAGCCATTTTGTAACCCCAAGCTGCAGTAAACGCACACGTCGTTTCTCCAGGGCATCCATTTCTCTCTGCTTTTTTCTTTGCTTATTCAGGACAAATTCATGCCATGAAGACACAGTCTGCAATTACAGATGTTAAAGTTATACACATTCAGTTTCTTTAAAAACATGTAATAAACAAAGTGAAGAGATGCATCACACTCAACCTTTTTGACTCAATAAAAGATATACTGTAAGTTTGAAGTACTTTTAGTAAACATCTGTTATTGTCAGTCAACAAAAAAGTGTAGATCCAAAATGAAGACATATTAAATTAGTTTGATTAAAATGGCAAATTTTTACAATGTTGACCAGCACTCATTTAAGGTTACATTTGTCACTGTGTTCAACTGTTCAATGAACAGTGTTAAGTGAAAACTATGGGACTGAACAGTCATACATAATTATGTACAAATTAATGAAAATAGTAACCACTACCAAGAACTAGATGGTTGTGTCTGAAGATTGCTAATTGTTCCTAGTATTTGTGTCATTTAAAATATTATGCAGAATAATACAGCTATGTGATTAAGGGAACATAATTATTTTAAATGCATGAAGTCCCATGATTAAATCCTATCTAATTCGGTAAAAATATTCAGACAAATTCTGAATTTATAAAGTGGACACTATGGCCCCAAGAACTCACCTTTTGCCAACCATATTAATAAATTAATGCAGTTAAAATCCGGAACCTTTGCAAAAAGGTGACAGGAAAAAAAATATAAACACTAAATACAATACAAATACATAATAACAAGTTACTGACTAGCATCATGTAACAATAATATTAATGGACATCTAACAGAGTGAACATTTTCTAACATAAATCGTGCCGTCTCACTTTGTGAAGCAGCCCCAGACTCCAGTGCCACAAAGCGAGATTGGTCTTGCTCTGTTCTTCCTGTGACTCCACATGCTGCTGTTTCCACAGGTGAAAGAACTTTGCTGTCGTGCACACTTTGTCGAACCACAAGCTCTGCTGGGTTATTAGCTGCATAATTATGTAAAGAAAAAAAAAGAGAGATAAAAAAACAATAGTTGGATTGGATGTATGGCTTGGTCCAGAGGTTAACAATATATATATATATATCTTACTGTTTCACTGAAAGATGGATCAACAATGTATCACACTATAGGTACAATCTCAAATATAGAGTAAAAAACATATATGTGTCCAAATCTGTTAGCATTTACAAATTATGTAAATATGAATTTATATAACATAAAAATTATTTTGGTCATCAAACATGATCACAGACATTGTCCATATCACACAGTCTTTTATCCATAAACATAGCATGAACAATATGAAATAGTGTTATAAATCGTTCAAACAGCTTATACTCTGATGAAGAACACACATTTCACGTACATGTTTCTTGATGTGTAGACGTGTGAAGCTTTGCCACTGTGAGATGACCTTTATCTGCAAGGATCTCCGGAAATGTTGACTGGCGAGATGTAGATTTTGTTTTGTGTGGACTGAAAGCACATATTCCCTATGCCATCGGTGGAAGAAACATCTCAATTTGTCTAAAAACAAAATTCAACATAATAATGGTTAACAACTATTAATGTCAAAGTAAAGACACAATTAGATCTGTATACATTAATACTCATTCTGCAAAACAAATTTCTATAATTCCATTTGTAAGTGTGATTAGAGGAAGATGGTAACAGTCATCAGTCCAGCTATTACTTTTTGGTAACTTGTATACTTTCCAAGTTCAGAGTTTATATGTATATAAATGTAATACGTAATATCCCTTTTCCAGATCTGAAAAAGTAAAGGAAACTAGTCAACTCCAAATAAATAAAAATTTGTTTTTCATTTGATTCATAAGTGTAGGGCTGTATTTAACAGTCATAGTGAAATTAGTATTTGACTTTTCCAATCTGATAATTTTACTAAAAGGTAAATGGTGAACTCCAAGTCCACCATTTAACTTTTAATAAAATTATTAGATTTGAATTTTTTTTATTATGTAGGTAAAATAAATGTTATTTTTGTTTCTTCATTGCACTTGACATGCTGTCTCTTTGAAAATTAAACACAAGTGTGAACATTAACTGTGTTCAAATTGAATGTTAAAGAGCTCACTTTTGGAAAGCTGTTGTTGTACTTGATGCTCCAGCTGCTGAGTGTGCAATCTCTTGTATGCACGGACAACTGTGTATCGGTGCCAGGACCGCACAACCTGAACAGATAAAAAATAATTGTTATCTTTACACACAAATAAAATAACACAGACAAACAAGTGGCACTATAACCAGTCTTTTAACACGTCAGTGTCATAGAGTATTGGTAGAATAAGTGTTGCCTTATATTGTATCACACTTACACCGTCTTCCCATTGAGTGCAATAAATGTGTATAACCGCACGTTTGAAACCCCACCTCTCACTGCACCAAACTTACTTGTAGTATGCATGGTTACTTGCCTTACTTTGAGGCATGATACAAGTAGTTAGCACATAAACTTACTTGTAGTACGCATGGTTACTTGCGTTACTTTGAGGCATGATACAAGTAGCACATAAACTTACTTGTAGTACGCATGGTTACTTGCGTTACTTTGAGGCATGATACAAGTAGTTAGCACATAAACTTACTTGTAGTACGCATGGTTACTTGAGTTACTTTGAGGCATGATACAAGTAGTTAGCACATAAACTTACTTGTAGTACGCATGGTTACTTGAGTTACTTTGAGGCATGATACAAGTAGTTAGCACATAAACATACTTGTAGTATGCATGGTTACTTGTGTTACTTTGAGGCATGATACAAGTAGTTAGCACATAAACTTACTTGTAGTATGCATGTTTACTTGCCTTACTTTGAGGCATGATACAAGTAGTAAGTTAGCACATAAACTTACTTGTAGTATGCATGGTTACTTGTGTTACTTTGAGGCATGATACAAGTAGTTAGCACATAAACTTACTTGTAGTATGCATGGTTACTTGAGTTACTTTGAGGCATGATACAAGTAGTTAGCACATAAACTTACTTGTAGTACGCATGGTTACTTGAGTTACTTTGAGGCATGATACAAGTAGTTAGCACATAAACTTACTTGTAGTACGCATGGTTACTTGAGTTACTTTGAAGCATGATACAAGTAGTTAGCACATAAACTTACTTGTAGTATGCATGTTTACTTGAGTTACTTTGAAGCATGATACAAGTAGTTAGCACATAAACTTACTTGTAGTACGCATGGTTACTTGAGTTACTTTGAGGCATGATACAAGTAGTTAGCACATAAACTTACTTGTAGTACGCATGGTTACTTGTGTTACTTTGAGGCATGATACAAGTAGTTAGCACATAAACTTACTTGTAGTTACTTGAGTTACTTTGAGGCATGATACAAGTAGTTAGCACATAAACATACTTGTAGTATGCATGGTTACTTGAGTTACTTTAAGGCATGATACAAGTAGTAAGTTAGAACATAAACTTACTTGTAGTATGCATGTTTACTTGCCTTACTTTGAGGCATGATACAAGTAGTAAGTTAGCACATAAACTTACTTGTAGTATGCATGGTTACTTGTGTTACTTTGAGGCATGATACAAGTAGTTAGCACATAAACTTACTTGTAGTATGCATGTTTACTTGAGTTACTTTGAAGCATGATACAAGTAGTTAGCACATAAACTTACTTGTAGTATGCATGTTTACTTGAGTTACTTTGAAGCATGATACAAGTAGTTAGCACATAAACTTACTTGTAGTATGCATGTTTACTTGAGTTACTTTGAAGCATGATACAAGTAGTTAGCACATAAACTTACTTGTAGTATGCATGGTTACTTGCACACTTTCAAATGTGTGCAGATATCCATACTACAAGTAAATTTATGTGATAACTTTAACTTAGACAACTGTGAAGATATCCATTATGGTTCAAGATGAATTATGTTTGTGCTTTGCCTTTGCTATTAAATTTGTCAAACAGACAAAAACAAAATATTAATATTTTTAAAAATATACGTTACAATACACGAACCAACCATAATTGCGTCTAGACGGCGACTCCGACCAAGCTAAACGGCGTCTAGACTAGTTGGGGAAAAAATTGAAAAATTTCTGTTAGACGGTTGATCGGCGGCCACTGCGAACGTGCACAAGCTACTTGATTTGAGCCTCTGACCTTTTTCTTGTTGTCAGTTGCCGCTATGTTGTCGTTACACTACGTTATGAATTAAAAAAACAAAATTATATATTTATTTCACGTGGGGTTTTTTTTCCTTCAAAATCGCGATATACAAATGTACGTGTATACAAGGCATTCGCACTACACTGAAAATAATAACTAAATAATACATTTATACTGACCATTAACCCATATAAATCGTTTAAAGGGAAATGATTAAAATAAGCAAACAATAAAAAGGAGTGTATGCAGAAGGGAGAGTTCTTCGGTTTACTAACAAAAGTGAAATCGAGGGGAAAAGGGGGAAAAGAAAGAATAAGCTTGGTTTTGCGTATGTGATATTTGGCACAGCAGGAAAGTTCATTTCATTTGTGAGGGGAAGTCGAATCTGTTTTTTACATT